>NC_057812.1:603412086-603449918 GCF_018294505.1 Triticum aestivum
CCTCCGCCTCGCCTGGCCCGCGCCCCCCCGCCGCCGCCTCGCTCCGGCCACCGGCGCCCTCTCCGGCGAGCTCGATCCAGCCGCCTCGGGTTGCATGCCCGAAACCCTAGATCCAGATCTGGGTAGTTTTTTTTCACCAAGTCCCGGATATTTTTAGTTCGTATGCTCATGTTCGCGGCTCCGTAACTTTGCATCCGTAGCTCCGATTCATGCATATAACATATCAAAATGTTTGTCTCGATGAGTACATCATTTCATTCCACTGCATCATTTTATTGGAGCTCATCTTGATGACCGAAATGCTGCTAGAAGAGGGCTACTTCAGTTAACTGTCAGATCTGTTACTCCGTTTAGCACTTTTGTCATTTTTGCCATGATTATGTGTGCATGCTATGCCTGTGAGTCCTTCATATGTTTTGTTAAGTCTCTTGTTATCTTTCCAGAGGTGCAACCCATGCATTTTTAGGATGTGTGTGGTGACTTATGCAAGCTTGCAAAGTGAGGCACTCGGTAAATCTGTTTTCAGGGACTTAGTAGTTTTCACTAAATCTGGGATTATTTAGTTCATGATGCCATATGTTCATGTTGTTTCCTAGTGATCCGTGCCTCTTTTGAGGATGATCAGTAAGGGAGTTTTGTTAATCTTGTTATGCTCTATCCATCCATGTCTTACTTGCAATTATGGAGCCCCCTAGCTTGAGCCAATCAAGCTCTACTTTTGCTTCATTGTGAATCTGGGCAGATCATCAACTTGTTTGCGATTTTGCTGATGTTATTGTAGTTGATCCATGCATGCTATGCCATTGTTCTTGCCATGTATAGCTTGTATTTTGTGCCTTCTTTAGGGATATATGCTTGTCTTGCCATGACTTGCACCGTGGTGAGTGCATCGAGCTTGTAAACACGCCTTCGTGAGTTATGTTTCAGCATGTCCCAGTTTTCACTAAGTCTGAAAACTGGTTATGTTTTTGCTATGTTCGTGTGCTTGTTAGTATATTTTGTGATCCCTTTTTGCTCAAGAAGGTCACTAAGGGACTTTTGCTAAGCTTGTTGAGTAGCTCCATGCCATGTCTTTCTTTGTCATGTTCAGGTCCTGTAGCATGTTGTTTTGTTGCTCCGAAGAGGGCTATATGATCTGAAATTCCAGACAAGTGTTAATTTCACTAAGTCTGAGATCTGTTTTACCATTTGCATTTTTGCCATGCTTGTTTGAACCTCCTAATGGATGATCTGGCCATAGCTTAGTGCTAGACTTTTGTTAAGCATCTTGTGTGCATCCTTGCCATGTATTTTATTGTCATGTTTGGGCGCTGTAGCATGTTCATCTTGTTGCATTTAGGTGCCTACTTGCTATAAATCGCAGACCGATGTCATTTTTTGAATCGCTTGCCATTTACAAACCGTAACTCCGATTCCGGCGTTCTTTACATTGTTTTCAAGCGATTTCATCTCATCTTTCCAGTGGAACCCTTGGAATTCCATGTTGAGGCCAGGTTCATGCATTTCCTGTCATATCTTGCATTTTGCATCCCGCATCGCATCCCGCATAGCATATCATCATTTCATCGTATTGCTTGATCTTGCACGTGGTTGATTGTATCCTTGTTGCTTGTTTGTCTTGTTTGGGTAGAGCCGGGAGACGAGTTCACTAACGAGGAGCCCGTTGAGTTTTCTTGTGAGGATCCAGTCAACTCTGGCAACTGTGCAGGCAAGATGATCATACCCTCGAAATCACTACTATCTTTGCTATGCTAGTTTGCTCGCTCTTTTGCTATGCCATTGCTACGATGCCTACCACTTGCTTGAAAGCCTCGAAAATTGCCATGTCAAACCTCTAACCCACCTTGTCCTAGCAAACCGTTGATTGGCTATGTTACCGCTTTACTCAGCCCCTCTTATAGCGTTGCTAGTTGCAGGTGAAGATTGGAGGCCGTTCCTTGTTGGAACATTTATTTACTTGCTGGGATATCATTATATTGCTAAGTTATCTTAATGCATCTATATACTTGGTAAAGGGTGGAAGGCTCGGCCTCTCGCCTAGTGTTTTGTTCCACTCTTGCCGCCCTAGTTTCCGTCATATCGGTGTTATGTTCCTAGATTTTGCGTTCCTTACGCGGTTGGGTTATAATGGGAACCCCTTGACAGTCCGCCTTGAATAAAACTTCTCCAGCAATGCCCAACCTTGGTTTTACCATTTTCCACCTAGCCTTTTCCCTTGGGTTTCGCAGACTCAAGGGTCATCTTATTTTAACCCCCCCGGGCCAGTGCTCCTCTGAGTGTTGGTCCAACCTAGAGCACCGTGCGGGGCCGTCCCTTGGCAACTTGGGTTATGTTGGCTCCCGTACGCTTAGCTTATCTGGTGTGCCCTGAGAACGAGATATGTGCAGCTCCTATCGGGATTTGTCGGCACAGCGGGCGGTGTTGCTGGACTTGTTTTACCATTGTCGGAGTTGTCTTGAATTACTGAGATACCGAGTCTGATCGGAACATCTTGGGAGGAGGTCTATTCCTTCGTTGACCGTGAGAGCTTTTCATGGGCTAAGTTGGGACTCCCCTGCAGGGATTGAACTTTCGAAAGCCGTGCCCGCGGTTATGGGCAGATGGGAATTTGTTAATGTCCGGTTGTAGATAACTTGAACCTTAATTAATTAAAATGAATCAACTGAGTGTGTTACCGTGATGGCCTCTTCTCGGCGGAGTCCGAGAAGTGGACACGGTGTTGGAGTAATGTTTGCGCAGGTTGTTCTCTAGTTTCTCGCTCGTGCTTTGCCTCCTCTTCTCGCTCTCCTTTGCGAATAAGTTAGCCACCATATTTTTCTAGTCGCTTGCTGCAGCTCCACTCATATTTTACCTTGCCATACCTATAAGCTTAAATAGTCTTGATCGTGAGGGTGCGAGATTGCTGAGTCCCTGTGGCTCATAGATTACTATTACACCAGATGCAGGGCCTGATGATTCCGCTCCAGGTGACGCGTATGAGCTCAAGTGGGAGTTCGACGAAGACTCTCAACGATACTACGTTTCCTTTCCTGATGATCAGTAGTGGTGCCCAGTTGGGGGTGATTGGGTCCGTTGTCGCATGTTGGGTTCTCTTTTATTTTGGCGCCATAGTCGGGCCATGGGTGTTTGGATGATGTAATGTTATTTATGTACTTGATTGACTTGGCGAGTGTAAGCCAACTATGTTATCTCCCTTTTATTATATTACAAGGGATGTTGTGAAGATTGCCTAACTTGCGACATATGCCTTCAATGTGATTATGCCTCTAAGTCATGCCTCAACATGTGGGAGATATAATCGCATCAAGGGTGTTACAAGTTGGTAATCAGAGCCTTCCCCGACCTTAGGAGCCCCATTGCTAGATCGTTTTTAGCGGCCGAGTTGTGTCTAGAAAAATGTTTTGAGTCATTTAGGAATTATATATTGGAGAGATTAGAAATTATTTTTACTTCCCTGTCAGGACCCCGACTCAGTACCACATCGATCTAGCATGTAACACATCATATCACTTTGCGGCCTCACGCACGGTATCCCCACGGGTGTCGCCTTACCTTTCCCCGGGACCGTTTGCGCCTTTTGGCACACGTATATGACAGTGTCGCTAGCATCCATATGATAAGGAGCCCGGGCTGACATGGCTAGTCGTAAACCCAAAGTGGCACAGACTTACAGGGACAGGCATCCATGACCCAGCATCGAACGTCTCAGTCATCAGCGAGTGAATCCAGGCTGTAGCACTGGGCTAGCAGGACTCCGGTGAGCCGGGCTGTAGCGGGCTAACAGGACTCCGGTAATCATCGCGTGACATTTCCCCGAAGGGACAGATACAGGAACGAAGAAGGACACATGCCGGCCAGCCTAAGTGTTCCGAAGCAGTAGCAAGCTACCATGGCTCAGTGAAACACTAGGAGACATTTCCCCGTAAGAGAGGCTACTAAAGATAAACAACTAGATGGTCAGATGCCACACATACCAAGCATTTCAATAACATACACACAATATGCTCGATATGTGCAAATACAACATGGCATCACAACATGACTCTACGACTCAAGTAATTTATTCAATAGGCTCCGAGGAGCGAGATATTACAAACATGGGTCTCATGACCCAACAATCAGAGCATACAAATCAAAGCACAAGCGGAAGCTATCATGTCTGGGTACAGACATCTATAACTGAAAAGGGCTGAGAAGCCTGACTATCTACCAGATCCTGCCGGGGCACAAGATCGTAGCTGAGGTAACAAGCTAAACGTCGAAGTCCACGCGAAACTATTAGTGAGACCGAAGTCTCTCTGCAAAAACATAAAATAGGCAAACGTGAGTACAAATGTACCCAGCAGGACTTACATCAGAACTAACTACATATGCATCATTATCAACAAAGGGGATGGTGGGGTTTAACTGCAGCAAGCCAGCTTTGACTCGGTGGCTATCCTGAACTACGACTGCAAGTAACTCTTTTGAGGTGGCGCACACGAGTCCACATATCCACCATATCAATACACCACTATGGATCCGCTCCCGTCTCCCTACGAGAGCGCCATCCATAGCACTCACGCTTATCTTGCGTATTTTAGAGTATCCACTTTCACTTGTCTATGAACTGATATAAGCAACCCAGAAGTCCTTTTCCGCGGACACGGCTATTTGAATAGATGATGTTAACCCTGCAGGGGTGTACTTCTTCACACACGCTCTCACCACTTACCGCCGTTTACACGACATGTACTCGGCAAACTTCAAGCGGAAGCCCAACGTGGGTGTCGGCCACGACCTACCTAATCACTCAAGTCTCTAGTCCAGGTTTATCGCCTATTCGGGTTCCATCCATGAGGAGATTCGGCCGGAGTTTCGCTCACAGCCCCAAACGATGTGAACAGGGTTCCCGAGACACCAAACGGGCGCCCGGTACACCGTGCCACGTGCCTACCGCATCACAGCCCACCCCTATGGTCAGCGCTGCGCACGGCCTCCAGCATACTACAAACACCAGAAACTACTTGCAACTCCTGGACAGAGGACAAGGGTGATCAAGAAGCCGAGAGGGTCCATTGGTTTCGGGCCCAATGCATGGTAGTAGCTGAATCATGGATCACAAACACAGAACTCAGTTCCTGAGGACGGCTGCAATGAGACAACCCACCATGTACTCCTACATGGCCTCTCACCGCTACCTTTACCAAATCGTGTTCACACACTTAGCTCACACACAGTAGGACATGTTCACACGCCTCTGATTCATCCCCGATGAATCAGACCTTACTCAACTCTAAGCAGTAGCAGGCATGACAAACAAACATGAATGAGTAGGCACAACAGGGCTCAAACAACTCCTACTCATGCTAGTGGGTTTCATCTAATTACTGTGGAATGACAGGTCATGCAGAGGATAAAGGGGTTCAGCTACCGCAGCAAGTAACAGATGAATCGTTGTTGTCCTAATGCAGTAAACGAGAGCAGGAGCGAGAGAGTAGGATTGTATCGGAATGAACAAGGGGGTTTTGCTTGCCTGGCACTTCTGAAGATAACATTGAGTCTTCATCAGTGTCAACGATCACATCATCGGTATCGCGTCTATCGAGAGGGGACAAATACCGGCAACACAGAAGGGAACACAATCAATGCAATGCACAATATGATGCATGATCATGACATGGCAAAATGAATGTGTTTTGGGCTAATGCAACTAGCAACAGATTAAATGAAGTTGGTTTGAATACAAGATTTAAATTCAAACTCCATATGTGATTATTCAAATGCCATTTAATTGATTTGTGCTATACAGCAGCTATAAGTTGTTCTAACATGCATGAAAATGGTACAGATGGATTCCTTGAATTTTTCTAATAATTTTTCATATATAATTTATTTAATTTGGAGATAAGGTTAATTTTCTATGATTTATTGAAGTTTTAGGCATTTTCTGGAATTTCCTGAATAATATTAAATCCAGAAATGATTATGGCGTCAGCACCACATCACAGTGACGTCAGCAGGGTCAACTGGGCGCCCCAGGTCAAACCTGACGTGTGGGGACCACACGTCAGTGACACAGGAGCTAATCCCGGTCAAACCCAGCGCTAACTGAGGTTTGACCAGGGGTGGGGCCCACAGTTAGTGGCCTAGGGGGTTGATTAGGGCGTCATTAGCGCTAATTAAGCGTGCCATGTCGGCAGTCGCCGGAGTATCGCCGGCGGCGACCATTCCGCACGGCGGCGTGGCTCGGATTCGAGCTAGGGGCGATGGTTTGGCGCGCGGTTTGGCTCATTGGAACGTCCGCGACGCGGTGCATCCAGCGGTGGCTGTGGCCGCAGCTGGGGTGGCCGGTAGCAGCAACTACGGCGAGCGAGGCGGCGGCCGGAGCTCGGGCCAGCACGACGCGGTGGCTGCAGCGCGTTAGCCGGAGAGCAGAGGAGCGCGTCGGGACCCTGGGAACCTAGAGAGCACGCGGGAGCTACTGGAGCGAGCGGAAGAGCTCCGGGGTGCGAGGTTCGCCGGCCATGGCGATGGCCGGAGCTCGGTGCTTGCGGGGACGGCAGCTACGGCACGAGAACGAGCAGGGGGTCAGAGGGGAAACATAGAGGAGCTCACAGGGGTTGCGACGGTGGCCTCGGAGAGCTCGGGGAGGCGTCGGAGGCGGCGAATCGACAGCGGCGGTCCTCGGTGGCCGAGGAGGGGGAAAACGTCGGGACGGCTCTTCGGGGCTTCTCCGGCCGCGTGAGCCGACGGGGAGGTCGAGGGAGGCACTGCGGAGCTCAGGAGCGCGTCGGGGAGGAGAGGGGGGTGGCGGTGGCCGCGAGGGAGCTCGTCGGTGGCGGCGGCTCCGTTCGGTCCGGGCGAGAGAGAGGGAACAGAGGAGAGAGGGGATGCAGCGGGGGAGGAAGAGGAGCGAGGGGACACGAGGCCTCGTTGTGGCGTTGCTAGGGAGGCCGGGGGAAGCAGGAGGTGGCCGGGAAGCAGGAGGTGGCCAAGGCCTCTCGGGCGCGCGCCACGCCTCGCCTCTGTTCGTCCTCCTGGCAGAGGAGGAAGAGGACAAGGGGGAGGAGGTGGGCTGGGCCGGCCAGATGGAGCTGGGCCAGGTCAGTGGCGCCAGGTAAGTGGCCCAGGTGGCTTTCTGCTCTGTTTTATTTTTTTCTTCTGTTTTGTTTTATTTAATTTATTTTGCCACTGTTTTGAATTTAAAATAATTCAAACAATGCCAAAAACTCCTCTGAATATTTTATATTGCTAGATGGACTTTTCCAAAAGCTTATAAAATATTTCAGGGGTATTTGAAATTATATTCTAATTATATGAATATAATTCAAATTCAAATAGCTAATGAATTAAATCCAAAGTCCCAAAAATAAATCCTTAAAAATGTTCAATATTTTGGTTGGGACCAGAACCCTTACCAAAAATTATCAAACATTTAAGAAGAGCACTTTGGAGCAATGAATGAGATTTCTAGGGTTTTTGCCCCTCTTTTATTTAAGTTTTTGAGGCTTCCAAAATTCCTCAGTTCAAGTTTCGAAAATATAGACATGATGCACACATGAAGCTAGCCTAGAGCACTACCAGCAGCTAGGGATGTGACAACTCACCCCCACTAAACAAGAATCTCGTCTCGAGATTCAAGCGTAGGGTAAGGTGAAGGGTAACGCAGACTAGTATAATCTTCACGATTCAGGTTGCACTTCATAGGAACGTTGATTCGATCACCATCATTGTCTTGAAGTCTTGCTCTGAGAAATCCTGTCAACATGACATGGAGGGAAGAAGGAGACTCTAGAAGGGTCGATCTTCTCGAAGATCGAACAACTCACGGAATGAGACATAGGACCATCTCTCGGGTTGAGACACGAGATACACATCAAGAGGGGTGGAAAGAAACGGATGACGAAGGTTCACTAGGTAGACAACAATTCCAGACTCAAGAATGTGGTAAACGATTGTCACGTAGCGAGGAGTTGAGTTGCCATGGAGCCACAACGAGGCACCTTAGGGAAGGTGACTCGTAGAAATATCCCCTTAAGTGGCAAAAAGAATTACCTTTGATTCAGGGATCATTGTAACTCTTAAAACCAGCCAAAGGCAATTCTCGAGCGATCGTTTGAAGGGGGTCGGTAGAATGGCATACTCGGACTTGGATGATGTGGATTACCTTGTTGAAGACAACGTAATGGATGAACTTGGTTACCACCGGAAATGGAAGAGACCCATGGTAGAATGGCACATTGACGGTGCAAGCTGGGAACAAAATGCAAATGCTGGGAATGATTCTGGTAACTGGGAAGAACCCAACAATAGAGAGTGAATTCACTGTTTGAGTAGGTCATAGCATTGCCGAGGGAACTGAGAGCAAACCCAGCTAGTGCCGAGGATAACATGTAGCGCTTGTGCGTGCTCTCAAGAACTTGAGCATTTCCACAATCATCAAGATTCTACCAATATCCGTGTCAAGGATCCTGGCAACACAACTTGCTACCATGATGAATGATGCAGATGCAAAGGAAGATAACACCTCAGATTTCACCCTTGGCGGGGCCAAGGAAATAAAATCTGGATGATCGACCGAGAGACATTTAGCACTCCGCTTCTAATGTTCTCCTTGATGTGCTAGTGTAACCCACTCATAGATATGGTTTGATATCTAGAACATCAAGTAAAAAGGTCGGACTTCGGGAGCACTAGAATCCATAAGGAACAGTTACGGAGGTAAATCCTACGAAATCCTTATGGGGAGGTGGCCAACTTCTTCAATCAAGATACTACAATAATAGGTCTTTCGGCTGGGTGGGGCTGGCCACGACATCCACTTTACCAGTTATCGAGGAACCAATATTATAGTTCTTGGGGAAATGTTCCAACCATCATATCTGCCTGAGATTCAGATCTGGTTGGTGTCAGAATATTCCAGACCCATCGAGTCTAGGAAGAAAAATGAAAGTTTGCAACACAAATCGACGAGATGACGTTGCGGGATTCTCGGGAGATGAACTACGATAGCAAGCTCCAAAACATGAGTTGGTTCTGCTACAAACATGTGAACATGTTGTCCAAGACAAGCATGACCACAAAGTAGTCTTATAATAAAACACTACCGAGTTCAGGAGGGGGAACCATCATTAATGACATCGAAGTCTCCACGCGTGGAAGTCCAAAGAGTTCACCTTGGACAGACTCCTTTATCTTTGAACAACTCAATCAGTGGCTTGCTGTGCTAGGATATACATATAGAATGGAGGTTGCAAATCTCCAGACCACAGAATACTTCGCACGTATGCATGACTGACTTGGGATGATTCCAGAGGAAGCAAAACTAACTTTCTCAAATTCACGGCGGCAACTTTCACCAAATGCACGTGTATAAAAGGAAGTCACTCCTTTCATCAACAAATACTTCATGAGCTAGCATGAAGAAAATGCTTTCAAAAGTTTCCAACACTAGCTTAATGTCCAACAAAATCATGGAGGAGATAAGGATGTTGTCAATGGGCTCAACAACAATTCATCTGGGTTTCCTTTTAAAAGGAATTCCATAGTTAAGTGAACAAGTGATAGCATTGGTCAGGCCAAAGATGTAATGGTGTATGCTCGAGGGATCAACCACGAATAAGACAACATTACGAGCATCATTGGTACTGATTTGATTTGACGATAGCCCACACTCAAATCAAAGGATTGATAAGACAATAGGTCCAGCAACTGATCACAGGGACCAATTGATGAAGATATCAACTTTCTTCAACACACACTACACAAGATTATCCCTTTGGAGCGAACTAAGTCAGGCAAGCTTTTATCCTCCAACTCTCCAAGTTGTTGTCTAGCTTAACCAACTAGCTCAGGGTATCCAACACGGATTCTTGGAGAAGGGGTGGTTTACAGGAATAAACCAACTTGATCACGAACTCAACATAGCGGTCAGGTGACAACCTGGTAATACTTCTGAGAAGATATTCAGAAAATCACGAACCACCGGTATGTTACTAAGCTCGAGAACAATCTCGCTTTTGAGGGCAAGACGATATGATCAAATGAGTGAGGACTTGACAAGATCCTAACTCATCAATCGAAGGGTGCACTGAAATAAGGACTAGTTAGCACGATCAGTCTTAGAAAGATGATTCAAAAACCAACACGCTAAGAATGAGGTTATCGTCCATTTAACTACCAAGCAACGAGGTTGCTGGGAGTATTGATTTCACACATCACAATTCATTTGTCGGTATTCCGGTTGCATCAACACGAGGGCCGAGGAATGACTAATGATGGTGAGAAGTATCACTACGTCAAAATTCATGAGAGTTGGTGCAGTTCTCATGACAATTCTGACATAAAGGGGGTAATACTCCAAGGTAGAACAAAACCAAAAGCTGGATTGGCATTTGATCTGCGGAATACAACTATTTTGACCCAATCCTAGATATGGAAGAGGTACTGGAGTTTGTTTCTCCTAGTCATTCTGCGATAGAATGGCTTGACGGACCACAAGAGTAATAGGCATCGATAAACGAACACACGCATACTCTTGACTATCAACTAAAGAGAACAACTCAAAGGAACATATAATTTTCTGAGTTGTGGATGCATAGATTAGTATGTCGAACCAAGTTCAACATATTTCTTCCGGATAACCCATGCGGAAAGGTAGAACTGGCAGAGCCACAATATATAATGGAGAACTCATCAAAAATAATCCTGTTGTGATATTTCAGTTCAATGAGGAACTTCTGCCATAAGTAGTTCATGGTATTTGGAAGAAGAAGATACCACGGACTTCAAGGACTATCGCAAAGGTTACTAATATCCTAAAGGCACTAGCAATTACTATCAACATGAAGTAGGTAGAGTGAATCTCGGGTTCAGAACCCAGGAGTAGAATACCTACTACTAAGTAGCATCACGGAATGCTTTCGAGGATAAAGGCCAGAATCATCACACTGGGACACCAATCATGGCTAAATTACTAGGTGATCCCCTAAGACACCTAGGGTCATAATAATATCTCCAACATATATGCCAAGGTAACGGAGTACCTCAACTCGCTGATTAGTGTGGTTAATCTGGCCCATGGGAACATTGAAACGGGAAGAAAGGATTTGCAAAAGCATCAGACTACTTAGAAACCTGGGATGACTCGGACAGCATAACGGCTGTAAATGCTCAGAAAAGATTTGAGACATTCACAAAAATGGTGGCATAACCACTCAGAAGCACAATATCAAGGTTCCGAGATCAACAATTAACATACAGAAGTAGTAGGAACTGAACTGAGACTTAAACCCAACAATCTTAAGTCTACGGATTAGTAACACGTGATCCTGATAGAAAGAAGAGATAGCCTAGTTCTTAATCCCCGTAGAAGAGAAGATGATGACTTAGATCAGAAGGCCATGAGGTATAAGGAGTAAAAAGAGCCTTACGTTCCATCCCACAATCAATTCCCTTACATAACTAAAGAATTTCTAGACTCAACTTCGACCAGTTTGGCTTGGTAATCCTACAGGCAGTCAAGATCTGATACCAGCGATGTCAGGACCCCGACTCAGTACCACATCGATCTAGCATGTAACACATCATATCACTTTGCGGCCTCACGCACGGTATCCCCACGGGTGTCGCCTTACCTTTCCCCGGGACCGTTTGCGCCTTTTGGCACACGTATATGACAGTGTCGCTAGCATCCATATGATAAGGAGCCCGGGCTGACATGGCTAGTCGTAAACCCAAAGTGGCACAGACTTATAGGGACAGGCATCCATGACCCAGCATCGAACGTGTCGGTCATCAGCGAGTGAATCCAGGCTGTAGCACTGGGCTAGCAGGACTCCGGTGAACCGGGCTGTAGCGGGCTAACAGGACTCCGGTAATCATCGCGTGACATTTCCCCGAAGGGACAGACACAGGAACGAAGAAGGACACATGCCGGCCAGCCTAAGTGTTCCGGAGCAGTAGCAAGCTACCATGGCTCAGTGAAACACTAGGAGACATTTCCCCGTAAGAGAGGCTACTAAAGATAAACAACTAGATGGTCAGATCCCACACATACCAAGCATTTCAATAACATACACACAATATGCTCGATATGTGCAAATACAACATGGCATCACAACATGACTCTACGACTCAAGTAATTTATTCAATAGGCTCCGAGGAGCGAGATATTACAAACATGGGTCTCATGACCCAACAATCAGAGCATTCAAATCAAAGCACAAGCGGAAGCTATCATGTCTGGGTACAGACATCTATAACTGAAAAGGGCTGAGAAGCCTGACTATCTACCAGATCCTGCCGGGGCACAAGATCGTAGCTGAGGTAACAAGCTAAACGTCGAAGTCCACGTGAAACTATTAGTGAGACCGAAGTCTCTCTGCAAAAACATAAAATAGGCAAACGTGAGTACAAATGTACCCAGCAAGACTTACATCAGAACTAACTACATATGCATCATTATCAACAAAGGGGATGGTGGGGTTTAACTGCAGCAAGCCAGCTTTGACTCGGTGGCTATCCTGAACTACGACTGCAAGTAACTCTTTTGAGGTGGCGCACACGATTCCACATATCCACCATATCAATACACCACTATGGATCCGCTCCCGTCTCCCTACGAGAGCGCCATCCATAGCACTCACGCTTATCTTGCGTATTTTAGAGTATCCACTTTCACTTGTCTATGAACTGATATAAGCAACCCAGAAGTCCTTTTCCGCGGACATGGCTATTCGAATAGATGATGTTAACCCTGCAGGGGTGTACTTCTTCACACACGCTCTCACCACTTACCGCCGTTTACACGACATGTACTCGGCAACCTTCAAGCGGAAGCCCAACGTGGGTGTCGGCCACGGCCTGCCTAAACACTCAAGTCTCTAGTCCAGGTTTATCGCCTATTCGGGTTCCATCCATGAGGAGATCCGGCCGGAGTTTCGCTCACAGCCCCAAACAATGTGAACAGGGTTCCGTGACACCAAACGGGCTCCCGGTTTACCCGGCCACGTGCCTACCGCATCACAGCCCACCCCTATGGTCAGCGCTGCGCACGGCCTCCAGCATACTACAAACACCAGAAACTACTTGCAACTCCTGGACAGAGGACAAGGGTGATCAAGAAGCCGAGAGGGTCCATTGGTTTCGGGCCCAATGCGTGGTAGTAGCTGAATCATGGATCACAAACACAGAACTCAGTTCCTGAGGACGGCTGCAATGAGACAACCCACCATGTACTCCTACATGGCCTCTCACCGCTACCTTTACCAAATCGTATTCACACACTTAGCTCACACACAGTAGGACATGTTCACACACCTCTGATTCATCCCCGATGAATCAGACCTGACTCAACTCTAAGCAGTAGCAGGCATGACAAACAAGCATGAATGAGTAGGCACAACAGGGCTCAAACAACTCCTACTCATGCTAGTGGGTTTCATCTATTTACTGTGGCAATGACAGGTCATGCAGAGGATAAAGGGGTTCAGCTACCGCAGCAAGTAACAGATGAATCGGTGTTGTCCTAATGCATTAAAAGAGAGCAGGAGCGAGAGAGTAGGATTGTATCGGAATGAACAAGGGGGTTTTGCTTGCCTGGCACTTCTGAAGATAACATTGAGTCTTCATCAGTGTCAACGATCACATCATCGGTATCACGTCTATCGAGAGGGGACAAATACCGGCAACACAGAAGGGAACACAATCAATGCAATGCACAATATGATGCATGATCATGACATGGCAAAATGAATGTGTTTTGGGCTAATGAAACTAGCAACAGATTAAATGAAGTTGGTTTGAATACAAGATTCAAATTCAAACTCCATATGTGATTATTCAAATGCCATTTAATTGATTTGTGCTATACAGCAGCTATAAGTTGTTCTAACATGCATGAAAACGGTACAGATGGATTCCTTGAATTTTTCTGATAATTTTTCATATATAATTTATTTAATTTGGAGTTACGGTTAATTTTCTATGATTTATTGAAGTTTTAGGCATTTTCTGGAATTTCCTGAATAATATTAAATCCAGAAATGATTATGGCGTCAGCACCACGTCACAGTGACGTCAGCAGGGTCAACTGGGCGCCCCAGGTCAAACCTGACGTGTGGGGACCACACGTCAGTGACACAGGAGCTAATCCCGGTCAAACCCAGCGCTAACTGAGGTTTGACCAGGGGTGGGGCCCACAGTCAGTGGACTAGGGGGTTGATTAGGGCGTCATTAGCGCTAATTAAGCGTGCCATGTCGGCAGTCGCCGGAGTATCGCCGGCGGCGACCATTCCGCACGGCGGCGCGGCTCGGATTCGAGCTAGGGGCGATGGTTTGGCGCGTGGTTTGGCTCATTGGAACGTCCGCGACGCGGCGCATCCGGCGGTGGCTGTGGCCGCGGCTGGGGTGGCCGGTAGCAGCAACTACGGCGAGCGAGGCGGCGGCCGGAGCTCGGGCCAGCACGACGCGGTGGCTGCAGTGCGTTAGCCGGAGAGCAGAGGAGCGCGTCGGGACCCTGGGAACCTGGAGAGCACGCGGGAGCTACTGGAGCGAGCGGAAGAGCTCCGGGGTGCGAGGTTCGCCGGCCATGGCGATGGCCGGAGCTCGGTGCTTGCGGGGACGGAAGCTACGGCACGAGAACGAGCAGGGGGTCAGAGGGGAAACATAGAGGAGCTCACAGGGGTTGCGACGGTGGCCTCGGGGAGCTCGGGGAGGCGTCGGAGGCGGCGAATCGACAGCGGCGGTCCTCGGTGGCCGAGGAGGGGGAAAACGTCGGGACGGCGCTTCGGGGCTTCTCCGGTCGCGTGAGCCGACGGGGAGGTCGAGGGAGGCACTGCGGAGCTCAGGAGCGCGTCGGGGAGGAGAGGGGGGTGGCGGTGGCCGCGAGGGAGCTCGTCGGTGGCGGCGGCTCCGTTCGGTCCGGGCGAGAGAGAGGGAACAGAGGAGAGAGGGGATGCAGCGGGGGAGGAAGAGGAGCGAGGGGACACGAGGCCTCGTTGTGGCGTTGCTAGGGAGGCCGGGGGAAGCAGGAGGTGGCCGGGAAGCAGGAGGTGGCCGAGGCCTCTCGGGCGCGCGCCACGCCTCGCCTCTGTTCGTCCTCCTGGCAGAGGAGGAAGAGGACAAGGGGGAGGAGGTGGGCTGGGCCGACCAGATGGAGCTGGGCCAGGTAAGTGGCGCCAGGTAAGTGGCCCAGGTGGCTTTCTGCTATGTTTTATTTTTTTCTTCTGTTTTGTTTTATTTAATTTATTTTGCCACTGTTTTGAATTTAAAATAATTCAAACAATGCCAAAAACTCCTCTGAATATTTTATATTGCTAGATGGACTTTTCCAAAAGCTTATAAAATATTTCAGGGGTATTTGAAATTATATTCTAATTATATGAATATAATTCAAATTCAAATAGCTAATGAATTAAATCCAAAGTCCCAAAAATAAATCCTTAAAAATGTTCAATATTTTGGTTGGGACCAGAACCCTTACCAAAAATTATCAAACATTTAAGAAGAGCACTTTGGAGCAATGAATGAGATTTCTAGGGTTTTTGCCCCTCTTTTATTTAAGTTTTTGAGGCTTCCAAAATTCCTCAGTTCAAGTTTCGAAAATATAGACATGATGCACACATGAAGCTAGCCTAGAGCACTACCAGCAGCTAGGGATGTGACATTCCCAGTCTCCTCATCGCTCTCGTAAGGCATCCTGACGTAGAGTTTTGACTCTTCTCTTCTCAAATTTCAGTAAAAAAAAATTTAGGATCACGCGGGTATCTTGGAATCGTTCCGATGGTTTTATGATGAGAACATTGTCTTGGTGCCTCCTGTCAGGGGTTTAGTGGAAGTGTCCCGGGGAGTTGAGCTCTGAGGTGTTGTCATCATAATTTTATCGTTGCAGTTCTGGAATACCTGAGTCTAGTACACCGACATCGAAAATCTCTTTTATGCAGTTCGTTGGTGAGATAACCTCGACGCCACCCAGTACTGGGGCGGGAGTTCGGGAGTATCGCCATAACTTGTATAACGGATGCTTTTCGAAGGTTGAGGTAGATGGTTTCCGAAGGTTTCTTGGTTATGTGTTGAAGGATGGATACAGCTGGATGTAGGAATTGCTAGTTTGGGTGAGATATTATGCTTCCCCCGTATCCCCAACACATGATTGCATAACCGGAAAGGTTCGGGTGTTTCATTGGTGGGAATTCTCGTAGCTCTAGTTCTTCTTCCACGGATATTGGTTTGAGATTGGGATTTCTTACCAATTATTCGTTCTTGATCCGTACCTTGTTGATTTATTTATCTACCTTCATTCTTCGTGGCTTCGCAATTTATGGATATGTGACCATTTCAAGAGGAATGCATTCGTTCATTTTGTTCGGATGTGAAGACTATATGTTGCAATTTTTCATTCCATTGGATTCAGCTTCATTATTTGTCTATCAATGTGCTAATGGTGGTCAACCTCTTCAGGATGGCTCCTCCAACGCGCACGACTCTGAATCCTGATCCGCCACCACCTCCACCTCCTCCAGAGGCATGGCAAGTTGTGATGGCCGCAACCAATGCCAACACACAGCTGATCATGCAAATTCTTCAAGAGTGCAATCAAGGCAGTCAAGGGAATCAAGGCAGCAATCAGAGTCACTTTGCTACACTCAACCAGTTCCTTGCTAACGGGCCAAAGACTTTCAGCAATTGTGTTGAGGCAACCGATGCTGACGATTGGCTTGTGGATCTGTGTAAGCATTTCGAGTGCAGTAACGTCAGGCCTGAGGACTTTGTTAAGTTCGCTTCCTTCCAACTCAAAGATCAGGCTGCAGAATGGTTCCTGCAGTACAAGGACTCCAGAGGTGGACGTGTTATCACTTGGGATGATTTCCGTCGAGATTTCTGAGCTCATCATATTCCGTAGAGCGTGGTTGAAAGCAAGCATGAGGAATTCCGCAATCTGAAGCAAGGCTCTTTGTCTGTCTATGACTACAACAAGTTGTTTTAGAAGCTCGCCCGCTTTGCCAAGCAGGATGTCCCGGATGAGAAGAGCATGATATATCAGTTCAGGGGTGGTCTCAGAGAAGATATCCAGCTCGCTCTTGTTCTCTTTGAACCCTTGAGATACGATGAGTTCTACAACATGGCACTGAAGCAAGAGGCTGCTCAGTTGAGGTGTGATGCTTCCAAGAAGCGAGTCAGAGATGTTACTCCTTCTTCCTCTACTCAAGTGGCCAAGCAGTAGAAGTTTTGGCTTCCTCCTCCTCCGTTCCGTCAGCTGTTTCAGCAGAAGAGCAAAGGTGGCAGTGGTTCTTCCCACGCACCCAACCCTGGCTTTCAGAACAAGTCTTCGTCTCAACCTCCAAGACCGAGTGCTCCGTACCACTGTCCGCTCTCAGAGGTTACGTGCAACAAGTGCCAACAGAAGGGCACTATGCCAACAAGTGTCTCAACCAGAGGCATCTTCCTCCTCCTCCTCCTCCTGTCAGATCGACAAGTACAGCTGTGGTCAAGCATAACCCCAAGCATGCCAAGGTCAACTTGCTGAATGCAGCTCAGCCAGAGGAATCATCAGATGTCATCATGGGTAACTTTCTAGTTAACTCTTTTCCAGCAAAAGTTCTTTTTGACACTGGTGCATCGCATTGTTTCATGTCAAGATCATTTGTTTCCAAGCATGACTTCGTTTCACAAATGTTGGGTAAACCTATGTGTTGGGGATATTACCACTGGGCGTAAACCGGCTTACTTGGGCCGGGTTAACGTCATAGTGGTATAAGCAGGTGAAGGCCCAAGGCCTATAGTCGGTTTAGAATCTGTATCAGTAAAACCGACCTGATGTATAGCTTGTATTGTAAGTTAGGAATAGAGAGATACCGACCGGGATACGAATATGAACCGGCTGGGACTCTATGGACCGACGGGCGTCACCCGTGTATATAAGGGGACGACCCGGCGGCGGTTCAGGGGACAACCACAACTCGGGCCTAGGCGAAGCTTGTTTGCTCCCTAGCCATCGAGACCACATCAATTCTATCACAACTAGACGTAGGCTTTACCTTCATCGAAGGGGCCGAACTAGTATAAACCCCACGTGTCTTTGTGTCCGCTTTAACCCCTTCAAATAAACTCGTAGCGATGGCTCCACGACTAAGTCCTTTCGCTAGGACATCTGCCGTGACAAATCCACGACAGTGGGCGCCCACCGTGGGCCTATCGCACGATGGTTTGACGATCTTGGAGGGCAAGCTCAAAGGACTCGAAGGCTATGTTGTGGGCCGGATGACCAAGAGTCGTCGGGGCAGGATCTACATCGATGATGCAGGATGGGGTCCGGAGGCCGATTCAATTGAGTATGGTTACCGGGTCCTCTTTGGCAGCGTACACATCTTCATCGGCAAGATCGGTGAGCCTGGGCCTGAGCCGGACATCTACACCAACCCCGTCGAGACGGCTCAGCGTGCGAGCTTTACTCAGGTTAAACCGGCCATGAAGCGTGCCTTTGTTGGAGTCATCTATGGAGGAGGGCATGAGGACGAATCAGAGCGCGATAGCGAGACTTTTCGTCTATTCTGGCGACGAGTCCTCGACCGGAGAGACCGAGTCGCTATACCGGATGCAAGACGATCAAGTTAGGGGTTGTTCCGATGGCGACAGTATTCCGGACCCCCCAGGCCAGATCAACCGGGTTGGAATATTCATGGCTGGCACCCAGGCGGCGAATTATTCTTCGACTGCCGCAGCAATGCTCTCCGGATCCGCAGCGGCAGCGGCAGCAGGGGCAGGAGGCCTTGTGCGCCCGCCGGTTCAAGTTCTATCTGATCTGTTTGATGCAGTGGCCGCGCTTATGGCAGAGGATGACCCGGCGGATCAAGATGCTCATAATGCAGAAATCGCGAAGGTGAGAGAGCAGATCGTGCAAGCCAAAGCGGTTCTGGCAGCAGAAAAAGACCGGATGGCCGTAGAGCGGGCCGCTTTGGACGCACAGGCCGATAAACTCATGCTTGACCAGAATGCATCACAGGAGGTTTTAAAGCGAAAGCACAGATCACGCCTGCCGTTAGGGTTTGACCCCCGAAATCTCTTTCACACTCCGGGAGCTGGACCCAGTAATCCACCGCGGTACCAGGAGACAAACCGGATTGAGGCGCCAGGGCCAGTAGCAACGGTCCAACCTCGCCTGATGGAGCCCCCTCAACAAAATATTGTGATGCCTCCACCGGTGCAGACGCCCCCGGGTCATTATTCGAATCCTATGGACAAACTTGTTGCAGCCGCAGCACGGTTAGAGGCCATCCCGGTCGAAGGGGATTCTCCGCAAGCAGTAGAAACGCGCCGGGTTAAGGAGCTTCTCCGGACCGCGCTGATGCAGCAGGAGGCATACTCATACAACCGTGATCGGATTCATTCTACGCCCCGTCCGAGCCGGAGTTACAGCAGGCGCATAGATGAACCAGCCATATCAAGCAACGCGCACGGCCGTGAAGCGGCCCGTGGTGATGACCCGGCGGGTGGTGCTATCGATGCTCGGGATGCGGTGAACCGGGCCCGGGCACAAAGGGAGGCCGAGTTAGCAGCACAGGATAATGCGGGCCAACTTACACCGGTTCGTTCTACCACCTTTGCCGGACCAGGAATCACATCCGCTCTGGGAGTGCCTTGCTTGATCCCTGCTTTGTGTAGTGTGCGCCTGCCTAAGGATTTCAAGGGCCCACGCAAGGTGCCGAATTATACCGCTGATTTACCCCCTGAAGCATGGATAGAGAGTTATGAGATGGCCATGGAAATGCTGGATGTGGATGAGGCTGCATGTGCCAAATATTTCACCATGATGCTCGAAGGCACGGCTCGTACTTGGTTAAAGAGCCTACCGCCCAATTCTATCAGCTCTTGGGCCTAGTTGCGGAGCCGGTTTATACAGAATTTCAAGGATACATGTAAGCAACCCAAGTCCATAGTAGACCTGGCGGCTTGTGTCCAGGAAGAAGGAGAATCAACGACTCACTGGGTGCGTCGCGTTTCGGAAATTTTGCACTCGTCTGACAGGATTAATGCTGACTCTGCGGTCTTAACTCTGGAAGGCAACTGCCGGTTTGAACCTCTAAAATTGATACTGGGACGCATGAAGTGACTCTGTAATGACATGGGAACCCTCATGGCTGCCCTAGTGAAGTATGCCGATTCGGACAGTACCAAGGATCCCGAGCTTAATGATAATGAAGCAGGGAAGGGAAAGAAGGATAGCAACTCCAAATAGCAGCAGAATAAACTAGTGGGTCATGGAAACGGAGGCAAGTGCAAGGCGGGCGGCAGCGTGGACTTTGTGGCTAACACTAACGCACAGGACAGGGGGCAGCGGCGCAGAGGTAAACCGGCAAATCATAACGGGGCTCCCAATCCTAGTGCAAGCCGTTTGAACTATTTGTTGAATCAGCCTTGCCCAAAGCACGGGATGAAGGAGGCACCGGCTAGTCATCTTTGGAAAGATTGCTACATCATGCAGGAGTTCAAGAACTCTAATGCTTTCCGGTATGATCACGGATCAGGTGGCGGTTCAGGATCCGGTTTCAGCGGGCCGGATCACGATGGGGTTTCCGGTTCAGGACGTAATCAGGGCGGTCACAACTACCAGAATAATCAGAACAGCCAGCAGCAGCAGCAGCAGTCAGGCTATCAGAGCCAGCAGCAGCAGCAGCCGTCGGGCTATCAGAGCCAGCCGAAGCAGTTGAGCAATGGGCAGTACCATGTCTTCACAACGGGCTTGGATAAGCGTGACCGAAAACTCCACCAATGAGCGGTGAATTCTGTTGAACCGGCCTTACCGCGTTACTTACGCTGGTCAGAGCAGCCCATCGTGTGGAGCAGAGAAGATTACCCGCTCCGGGTTGATAATCCGGGTCAGTTAGCATTAGTGGTGGACCCTCAGGTGGGGGGTTCTAAATTCACCAAGGTACTCATGGATGGAGGAAGCAGTATTAACATACTGTATTATGAGACATTCAGGCGCATGGGACTAACTGACAAGGATCTCAGACCATCAAATACGGTGTTCCATGGTGTTGTGCCAGGCAAATCTGCATATCCTGTTGGTAAAATAGCTCTAGATGTGACTTTTGGAGACGAGCATGACTCCTGGTCGGAAAAATTGAGCTTCGAAGTGGTGAAGATCCAAAGCCCGTATCACGCCTTGTTTGGGCGACCGGCTTATGCCAAATTCATGGCGCGGCCTTGTTATATCTACTTACAGCTCAAGATGCCGGGTTACAAGGGGACGATAACGGTTTACGGGAACCGTCGGATCGCTTTGGAATGTGAAGAGGGTGATGCGGCTTACGCAGAGTCGGTCTGTGCCACGGAAGAGTTGAAGTATTATAAGGACAATGTCGATCCGGCGGATATGACCCCTTTAAAGAAGCCAACTACAGAGCATGATTCAGATCTAAAGTTCAAATCAGCAGCTGGGACCAAGCTTGTTGACTTCGTGCCCGGCGATTCATCCAAGCAGTTCACTATCAGTGCCAACCTGGATCCCAAATAGGAAAGCGCGCTCATCGAGTTCATCCGTGAGAATCGGGACATTTTTGCATGGAAGCCATCTGACATGCCAGGTGTACCGAGGGAACTCGCTGAGCACACTCTTAATGTGGATCCTAAGTATAAACCGGTCAAACAGTTCCTCCACCGGTTTAACGAAGAAAGACGCAAAGCCATTGGAGAGGAAGTGGCCAGGCTTTTAGCAGCTGGTTTTATTATTGAGGTGTTCCATCCAGAGTGGCTTGCTAATCCGGTGCTGGTTCTTAAGAAAAACGACACTTGGCGTATGTGTGTGGATTATACAGATCTTAACAAAGCCTGTCCTGCAGACCCTTTTGCCCTCCCCCGTATTGATCAGATCATTGACGCCACGGCGGGTTGTGAACATTTGAGTTTTTTGGATGCATACTCTGGATATCATCAGATCAAGATGGCGGTTAAGGACCAGGAGAAAACAACATTCATCACTCCCTTTGGAGCCTTCTGTTATGTATCTATGCCCTTCGGGCTCAAGAGTGCCCAAGCCACCTATCAACGGTGTGTACAGAATTGCCTGCATGAGCAGATCGGCCGCAATGTGCACGCATATGTAGATGACATTGTAGTAAAATCAAGGCAGAAGGAGACACTGGTGGATGATTTGAAGGAGACCTTTGACAACTTGCGAGCTTACAGGATGATGCTTAATCCGGCCAAGTGTGTTTTCGGTGTTCCAGCAGGCAAGTTGCTGGGTTTCTTGGTGTCTAACAGAGGAATTGAGGCTAACCCGGAGAAGATTACGGCCATTACATCTCTAGCTAAACCGGAGTGTATCAACGATGTTCAGCGTTTGGCGGGCCGAATCGCTGCGCTGAGCCGGTTTATCAGCCGCCTCGGGGAGAAGGCTATCCCTTTGTACCAACTGCTGAGGAAGACAGACAATTTCGTCTGGAGTACAGCTGCTGACGAGGCCTTCGAGGATTTGAAGCGGCAGTTAGCCAATCCGCCTGTTCTTGCAGCTCCGGTCGACAAGGAGCCACTATTATTATACGTAGCGGCTAATGCTCGGGCAATTAGTGTGGCTATTGTGGTAGAGCGCAAAGAGGCCGGCAAGGAATATCCGGTTCAGCAGCCGGTTTATTATATCAGTGAGGTGTTGATTGAGTCCAAGCAAAGGTATCCGCATTGGCAGAAGCTGGTCTATGGTGTTTTTATGGCCAGTCGAAAATTGAAGCAGTATTTTCAAGGGCACCCCATCACAGTGGTCAGTTCAGCTCCCTTGGGTGATATTATACAGAATTGGGAGGCGACTGGCCGGATTGCCAAGTGGGCTATAGAGCTAGGGCCACACGATCTGAAGTACGTGCCTCGGACGGCCGTGAAGTCTCAAGCACTTGTTGATTTCATCAATGATTGGACGGAATTACAGGCACCAGAGGAGAAGCCGGATCACACATATTGGACTATTCATTTTGATGGGTCCAGGCAATTGGAAGGCTCGGGGGCTGGAGTCGTATTAACTTCCCCGCGAGGTGATAAGTTTTGTTATGTTCTCCGCTTAATGTTCCCTTGTACTAATAATGCAGCTGAGTATGAAGCCTTGCTCCATGGTCTGTGGATGGCTAAAGAGATGAATTTAAGCCGGGTCAAGTGTTTTGGTGACTCAGACCTAGTGGCTCAACAGGTGTCTGGCACTTGGGATTCTAAGGACCCGCTCATGGCTGCATATCGTCGGGAAGTGGTTAATATTGCAGGTTGTTTCAAGGGTTATCAAGTGGATCATGTGGACCGTCGGAAGAATGAAGCGGCGGATGCTTTAAGCCGGTTGGGCTCTCAGCGTAAACCGGTCCCGCCTAACGTCTTTTTGGATGTGTTGCATAATCCGTCAGTCAAGCTCCCAGGTGAAGTGGATTTGGCCATTCCTGATCCGGAGTCCCAATTGGTGGCAGCCCTGCGTGTTATTCCGGATTGGACAGTTCCTTATCTTGCGTACATGACAAGGGGGGAGCTGCCTGAGGATGAGATTCTGGCCAAGCAAATAGTCCGGCGATCCAAGTCTATGATGATTGTCAATGGTGAATTACATCATTGCAGTGTATCAGGGGCATTTCAACGTTGTGTCTCTCCTGAAGAAGGGTGTGAAATCTTAAGAGAAATCCATGAGGGGTATTGTGGGCACCATGCCGGTTCAAAGTCTCTGGTTGCAAAGGCGTTTCGTCAGGTTAAACGGTGTGATGGATGTCAGAAATTTTCAAGGCGTGCTCATGTGCCGGCTCAGGAGTTGAGGATGATCCCAATAACATGGCCGTTTGCAACTTGGGGGCTAGACATGGTTGGACCTTTTAAAAGATCCAAGGATAAGAAAACTCACCTTTTGGTGGCAGTTGACAAATTTACCAAGTGGGTTGAAGCGGAGCCTGTCAGCAAGTGTGATGCAGCAACAGCGGTACAGTTCATCAAGAAGGTGATTTTCCGGTTTGGTTTTCCACACAGTATCATTACTGATAATGGTACCAATTTATCCAAGGGTGCTATGAAGGAGTTCTGTGAACGTGAACACATCCGACTTGATGTGTCGTCAGTAGCACACCCCCAGTCCAATGGACAGGAAGAATGAGCTAATCAGGAAATCTTGCGAGGCATCAAACCCCGGCTTTTGGTCCCATTGCAAAGAACACCAGGATGTTGGGTTGAAGAGCTGCCATCTGTATTATGGAGTATCAATACTACGCCAAACCGGTCCACAGGATACACGCCGTTTTTCATGGTCTATGGAGCAGAGGCGGTTCTCCCTAGTGACATCCGGCACGATTCGCCTCGTGTGGCAGCTTATGTTGAGGCAGATAATGAGACAGCACGACAAGATGCTTTGGACCTATTGGACGAAGAGCGTTATATAGCGGCTGCCCGTTCGGCGCTTTACCAGCAAGATCTTCGTCGCTATCACAGTCGCCGGGTTAGAACCAGGACTTTTCAAGAAGGAGATTTGGTGCTTCGATTCATCCAAGATCAAACGGATATGCACAAGTTATCCCCACCTTGGGAGGGACCTTTCGTAGTCAGCAAGAATCTGCACAACGGGTCGTATTATCTGATTGATATTCGAGAGCATCAAGACTCACATACATCAGAAGAGGAGACCAATAGACCGTGGAATATAGCTCATCCTCGGCCTTACTATACTTGAGCCATTGGCTCTATTTATGTACATATCATGACAATGTATATATTATCTTTGATATATCAAACCGGAGCCTCAGCCGAAGCGGGGTCTCTGTCTTTCTCATCATGCGAGGTTACACGGAGTGGTTCTGTCTAAAGCGGCCTCCGGTTTACCTTTTGACATTTGTTTTATATCACTGGGGGCTTTGGTCGTGTCCGAACCAACGAACACCCTTTGATAGGCGACAGCCACCAGATCATTTGGGGACTGAGTCAAGTTTGAACCAGTAATGCCTCTTGGTCGGCCTAAGGCCACAATATCACTGGGGGCTTTGGTCGTGTCCGAACCAACGAACACCCTTTGATAGGCGACAGCCACCAGATCATTTGGGGACTGAGTCACGTTTGAACCAGTAATGCCTCTTGGTCGGCCTAAGGCCACAAAATCACTTGGGAGCATGGTCGGGCCCGAGCCATTGCTACGCCTCTTGATTTGGCATATATGCCACGAGTCATTTGGGGACCTGGCTGACTTGAATCATTGTCACCCCTATTGGGGGCCTTGATCCTATCCGACCATGGTAATGCCATCTGAACAGCTTAATATAGCATATTTTTGCGAATGGTTTTTATCATTATTTTCGTTTCCATCTTGTTTTCATGGTTTGTTCGTTTTTGCTTTTGCTGGATTTCTTTATGTCGACAAGCATATTTTTTCCGGTTCAGCCAATGATTTTTGATCCCCCTTCTAATCCGGAGGAGTCTCCCGGTTTACCTTTTCCCTGTTACACTCATGGAATAACCAGGGGGCTTGTATTAAGTCAGCACGGTTTGTACCGGGGCTACTTTCTCCCTTTTTTGACGGTATTGGTTTATAAAACCACCGCTTCAGGCTTGGGTAAACCAGCTTCATACCCAAACATGGAAGGTATTGGTGTATCATGTGTTTGTTATATTTCTGATACACATATCAAGATCATAATCCGGCTGCGGTATAACCGCTACCGAAGTTCAAATTTTTTCTGATTGCAGGAAATATGAATTAAAGTTTTTCAAGCAAAAGCTTTAGTGCTTATGCACGAAGGCATATCCCAGGCAGAAGTTTTCACTATCCTATTACAAGTTAGCATGGTGCCCAAACAAAATCGTTGTTTCTATAGAAGGATGTTTCAAATAGCACTTCAAACCAGCTTCCGGTTCAAGCTTGCTCCTCGTCCTCCGCCGCTTCAGCTTCCTCGTCTCTACCCATTGGCTGGAAATCAACAGTGGTCCAGTCGATTCCCATTAAAGCTTGGAAAACAGCTTCTTCATGGATCAGGGAAGACAGTTCAATATCAGGGGCGTAAGTGTGCTTACGGATTGGAGGAATCAGATTCTCCGCTTCAACAGTTGGGGCAGGCACTCGCTTGTTTTGATCATTGTATTGCGCTTGATAATGCGTCAAATCCGCCTCTTCAGCTAGCTGGCAAGCCAGAGGGCGCACTGCATGGTTTATAGCCCTTAAATCTTCTTCGTCGAACTCAGAGCCGTCTTCTTTCAGACTGGGATAGCCTTGAGCTGCTTCCACAGGATCAAAGTCGGGCACCCATGCCTTCGCCCGGATTAAGGCATTGATGGCTCCGGTTCGGGCAGCGGATTTTTTCAGCTCCTCAATCCGTGCTGGAAGCATTGACAACTTGCTAAGAGTGTCCTGGATTAAAGAGGGCGCCAGATTGTTGTGAGAAGCTGTGCTGATGATCCGTTGGGCTCCAGTTTACAATTGTTCTATCAAGGTGTAGGCAGCTTTCAGTTTCTTCCGAACATCATTTCCTAAGTGCCCAATACGTGTGCCTACAAAAGGATTGGAATGGTCTCAAACCGAACTTATGATACAGCAGATTCAAATTTATTACAGAAGTTACAAGGAGCTTACCAAAGATAGCAGCAGTCATGGAGTGTATTTGCCGCTGTACGGCCGTCAGTTCATCTACCACCGGTTTAAGGGCCGCTTCAGCATTTTCTGCTCTTTTGGTTAAACCGGCCTTATCAGTGGCCAGGTCAGCTCGCTCTTTCTTAAAAAATTTCTTCAGCCGTTCAGCAGTGTTCAAAGCGCTGGTTAATTCTTCCTTGGCTTTATCTGTTTCAGCTTGCTGGGTCTTCAGGGCCTCCTGCAAATCGGCAATTCGGTCCTCCTTGATTTTAATCTCAGCCTGCATACAGATGACATTTTAAAGTTTTTCACAGTCAAGACAAGAAATTGAAGTATCAACCACATAAACAAAGTTATATGCCTGATACTTGGGGGCTAATGTATCTTCAATTTTTTGTATATTGCTCAACTACAAAGTCCCAAGCTCAATACAAGTATTCAACTTGGCACTTGGGGGCTAATGGCTATTTGATCAAGTTTTGTTTTAAGGACAGCCTTTTAGCCCCAGTTTGATTATGCTAAACCGGCCCTCGAGGGTTATACCGATGGATTTCAATAATTATATATTCAGGATCAAGTCTCGGTTTGACCAAGGTCACAAACCGGCCCTTGGGGGCTACCGGGATGAATGCAAGAGCAGAAGAGAAAGAAGGAATTTACCTCAAATTTATCCCTCATCATTTTGACCAGGCCAGCTTCACAGTCACGGCTAGTGTAAAGCCAGTTTAAATAGCCAGAATGAAGATCTTGCGCATTCAGAGTGGCATATGTTTCCAATTCGACATCCCATTTTCCTTTGTTCAAAGAGGAAGAATCCTCTTTGATGGTATGCCTGGTAAGAGTGGCAGGATTCCCGGGTTTAGAACGGCCTACACTGGTAATCACAACATCATCATCTTTTGATTCACCAGTTTGGGTTGGTGCGGCCGTTTTGTCAGCAGGAGTGTGGGATTTTTCAATCTGGACAGAACTGGCAGGCGGATCAGCAGACGCTGGAGCATTAGTAAGACCTTCTTCAGGGATAATGTCATCTTGCAGAGGAGGATCATTGGGGATATCTTCAGAAATAAACACTTCATGATCCGGCACTTGGTCATGTTCCGGGGCCACATTTTCTTCAGCCGCTTTATCCAGGCGGGCCTTCTTGCTTGGTTTCGGTTTAGCCCTGGAAGAAAAGATAAAAATTAAGGAAAAGTGTAAACCATTGCGCATCATACTGGAAGCATATGATCGGTTTAACTTACCCAGCAACTGTTTTCAAAGGTGGTAGCTGGGTGGCTGACGATTCACCAGATGAGGAATGAGAAGTGACCTGATAATCGGAGTCGGATGGATTAAGAGGTTGACAGAAGAAACCCGCTTTACAATTTAAATCAATAAAAAGGTCGGAGACCTCGGAGCGGCGTTTTTGAACCGGACTGTTTGGTAAACCGGCAGAGGTAACTACCAAATTGCTGGGTTGTGCGGCGAGCTTCGTGTTGCTGGGTCTTCATAAGAAATTGGGAATCCAGATAAGCAAGAGGATGAGAAAATTTAACTTTCCGGTTTGCCCCGCGAAATTTTGGCAAAGGCAAGATTTCTGAATCGGAAGAGAGAATGGTTACCTCAACAAAAGCCGCATTGCTGGCTTCAGCATCATCCTGACAAACATCATCATCAATAAGGCGTGTAAAAAGTAAGCCAAGTGAATCAAGTTCTATCTCAAGATCCGGTTTACCCACATCATCATCAATGGCCGGGTCAGACGAAGCGGTGGTTTTTCTCTTATGAGCTGGTTTCTTGACAACCTTGGTCTTGGGACGGGTTGGCCGTCCTGCCTTTTCCGTTTTGTCTTGAGGAAGTTTCTTACTCCAGAACGGATTATCACCCTGGATCAGCAGCAATTAAAATGTTGAACATATAAAATAGTAACTCGGATCAACAATAAAGCAATTGAAATATTACCGCTGGCGGTTTGTTGGTGGTGCAATACGGAAGCAGACCGGTTTGAGCACAGAGGTGATCCGATTCATTCAGCATCTTCTTCACAGATTCTGTGACTTCATCCTCAGGGAGTTGGATTTTAGTGTGTCGGAGTGGGTCATCGACACTATCAGTATACTCACACATCAAATTTGGGCGCCGGCTTAGAGGCAAAATACTCCATGATATCCAGCAGCGTGCAAGGTCTATTCCTGTTAAACCGTTGGCCATGAAGGCCCGGAGCTTGGACAGTTGAGGAGCATATTGTCAGGACCCCGACTCAATACCACATCGATCTAGCATGTAACACCTCGTATCACTTTACGGCCTCACGCACGGTATTCCACGGGTGTCGCCTTACCTTTGCCCGGGACCGTTTGCGCCTTTTGGCACACGTATATGACAGTGTCGCTAGCATCCATATGATAAGGAGTCCGGGCTGACATGGCTAGTCGTAAACCCAAAGTGGCACATACTTACAGGGACAGGCATCCATGACCCAACATCGAATGTGTCGGTCATCAGCGAGTGAATCCAGGCTGTAGCACTGGGCTAGCAGGACTCCGGTGAACCGGGCTGTAGCGGGCTAACAGGACTCCGGTATTCATCGCGTGACATTTCCCCGAAGGGACAGACACAGGAACGAAGAAGGACACATGCCGGCCAGCCTAAGTGTTCCGGAGCAGTAGCAAGCTACCAAGGCTCGGTGGAAACACTAGGAGACATTTCCCGGTAAGAGAGGCTACTAAAGATAAACAACTAGATAGTCAGATCCCACACATACCAAGCATTTCAATACCATACACACAATATGCTCGATATGTGCAATACAACATGGCATCACAAAATGACTCTACGACTCAAGTATTTATTTATTAGGCTCCGAGGAGCGAGATATTACAAACATGGGTCTCATGACCCAACACTCAGAGCATACAAGTCAAAGCACAAGCGGAAGTTATCATGTCTGAGTACAGACATCTATAAATGAAAAAGGCTGAGAAGCCTGACTATCTACCAGATCCTGCCGAGGGCACAAGATCGTAGCTGAGGTAACAAGCTAAACGTCGAAGTCCACGCGGAACTACTAGCGAGACCGAAGTCTCTCTGCAAAAACATAAATAGGCAAACGTGAGTACAAATGTACCCAACAAGACTTACATCAGAACTATCTACATATGCATCATTATCAACAAAGGGGATGGTGGGGTTTAACTGCAGCAAGCCAGCTTTGACTCGGTGGCTATCCTGAACTACGACTGCGAGTAACTCTTTTGAGGTGGCGCACACGAGTCCACATATTCACCATATCAATACACCACTATGGATCCGCTCCCGTCTCCCTACGAGAACGCCATCCATAGCACTCACGCTTATCTTGCGTATTTTAGAGTATCCACTTTCACTTGTCTATGAACTGATATAAGCAACCCAGAAGTCCTTTTCCGCGGACACGGCTATTCAAATAGATGATGTTAACCCTGCAGGGGTGTACTTCTTCACACACGCTCTCACCACTTACAGCCGTTTACACAACATGTACTCGGCAACCTTCAAGCGGAAGCCCAACGTGGGTGTCGGCCATGACCAACCTAATCACTCAAGTCTCTAGTCCAGGTTTATCGCCTATTCGGGTTCCATCCATGAGGAGATTCGGCCGGAGTTTCGCTCACAGCCCCAAACGATGTGAACAGGGTTCCTGAGACACCAAACGGGCGCCCGGTACACCGTGCCACGTGCCTACCGCATCACAGCCCACCCCTATGGTCAGCGCTGCGCACGGCCTCCAGCATACTACAAACACCAGAAACTACTTGCAACTCCTGGACAGAGGACAAGGGTGATCAAGAAGCCGAGAGGGTCCATTGGTTTCGGGCCCAATGCGTGGTAGTAGCTGAATCATGGATCACAAACACAGAACTCAGTTCCTGAGGACGGCTGCAATGAGACAACCCACCATGTACTCCTACATGGCATCTCACCGCTACCTTTACCAAATCGTGTTCACACACTTAGCTCACACACAGTAGGACATGTTCACACGCCTCTGATTCATCCCCGATGAATCAGACCTGACTCAACTCTAAGCAGTAGCAGGCATGACCAACAAACATGAATGAGTAGGCACAACAGGGCTCAAACAACTCCTACTCATGCTAGTGGGTTTCATCTAATTACTGTGGAATGACAGGTCATGCAGAGGATAAAGGGGTTCAGCTACCGCAGCAAGTAACAGATGAATCGTTGTTGTCCTAATGCAGTAAACGAGAGCAGGAGCGAGAGAGTAGGATTGTATCGGAATGAACAAGGGGGTTTTGCTTGCCTGGCACTTCTGAAGATAACATTGAGTCTTCATCAGTGTCAACGATCACATTGTCGATACCGCGTCTATCAAGAGGGGACAAATACCGGCAACACAGAAAGGAACACAATCAATGCAATGCACAATATGATGCATGCTCATGACATGGCAATATGAATGTGTTTTGAGCTAATGCAACTAGTGACAGATTAAATGAAGTTGGTTTGAATACAAGATTCAAATTCCAACTCCATATATGATTATTTAAATGCCCTTTATTTGTTTTGTCCAAAACAGAGGACAAACATTGTTCAAACATGCATGAAAATGGTACAGATGGATTCCTTGAATTTTTCTGATAATTTTTCATATATAAATTATTTAATTTGGAGTTACGGTTGAATTTCTATGATTTATTGAAGTTTAGGGCATTTTCTGAAAATATTAAATCATTTAAGATTTATTTAAATTCCAGAAAGGAATTATTGCGTCAGCATGACGTTGGCATGACGTCAGCAGGTCAACGGGCACCATCCAGGTCAAACTGACCTGTGGGCCCTGCATGTCAGTGTCTGGACTAACTAAACTAATTAAAATTAACCCTAACTAACTTGGTTAGCCGGGCGGGGCCCGCATGTCAGTTTAATTAGTCTAACTAAATTTTTAGTTAACACTAATCCTAACCTAATTAACAGGCCGGCCCCACCTGTCATGGACACAGGGGAGGGTCCCGCCGTGGTCAACGTGGGTCAAACCCACCGGCGGCTTGACGCCGGCGAGGCCAGCAGCGGTGGCGAGCCTCGGGTTTTGCCCACAGGGCTCGGTTTGGCGCGCGGAGCACAGCTTCGGGATGCAGACGCTCGTCCACATCCAACTATGGTGGTGGCGCGGCCGGGAAGTGGCCGGAGTGGTGCCGGCGACGAGCTCGGCGGCGGCCAAAGCTCGGGTGCAAGTGGGGATGGGCTGCGGGGCGCAAACAAGCGCGGCGAAGTGCCACGGAGGCTCTACACGATGCGGGGAGCGCTATGGCGCATGCCCGGGACCAAATGGTCACCGGAGCATCACCGGCGACGAGTGCGGCGGCGGCGAAGGTTCGGCCATGGTGGAGACGACAGCTAGAGGGCGAGCGCGACTAAGCGAGGAGGGGGAAACGACGGAGGAGCTCACGGGGGTTGCGACGGTGGCCTCGGGGAGCTCGGGGAGGCGTCGGAGGCGGCGAATCGACGGCGGCGGTCCTCGGTGGCCGAGGAGGGGAAAAGCGTCGGGACGACGCTTCGGGGCTTCTCCGGTCGCATGAGTCGACGGGGAGGTCGAGGGAGGCACTGCGGAGCTCAGGAGCACGTCGGGGAGGAGAGGGGGTGGCGGTGGCCGCGAGGGCAACGAGGGTCAGCGACGGTGGCGCTCGGCCGGTTGTGTGCGAGAGGGACGGGGAAGGGGAGAGGCGATGGGAGAGGTCGAGGGGGTTCCAGGGAGAGTGAGGGAGAGGCCAGGGGTGTCGTGGCGTCTCCAGGCGCATCGAGGAGGGAGGCAACCAGGCAGGAGGTGGCGCACGCCGGCGCGCGTGGCCGACAGGCAGCTGCCTGCCTACTCTGGCGGGAGGAAGCAGGTGGCTGGCACGGGCCAGCACAGTGCTGGGCCGGCCAGCGGGCTGCCAGGTAAGGTCAGGTAGGTTATGCTCTGTTTTATTTTTTTCTTCTGTTTTGCTTTATTTAATATCTTTTTCCATTGTTTTTTTTTGAATTTAAACAAATTCAAACAATGCCAAAAACTCCTCTGAATAATTTTATTTTGCTAGATGGACTTTTCCAAAAGCTTATAAAATATTTCAGGGGTATTTGAAATTATATTCTAATTATATGAATATAATTCAAATTCAAATAGCTAATGATTTAAATTCAAAGTCCCAAAAATAAATTCTTAAAAATGTTCAATATTTTGGTTGGGACCCGAACCCTTGCCAAAAATTATCAAACATTTAAGAAGAGCATTTTGGAACAATGAATGAGATTTTTAGGGTTTTTGCCCTTCTATTATTTAGGGTTTTGAGGCTTCCAATTTCCCTCAGTTCAAGTTTCAAAAATTTAAATATGAAGCACAGATGGAAGCAAGCATAGGTCAGGACAGAACTAGGGATGTGACAACTCACCCCCACTAAACAAGAATCTCATCTCGAGATTCAAGCGTAGGGTAAGGTGAAGGGTAACACAGACTAGTATAATCTTCACGATCCAGGTTGCACTTCATAGGAACGTTGATTCGATCACCATCCTTGTCTTGTCGTCTTGTTCTGAGAACTCCAACTAATCATGACAAGAAGAGGAAAGGAAAACTCTAGAAGGATCGATCTTCTCGAAGGTCGAACAACTCAGGATTAACTCTCGGAATGTGACATAGCAACATCTCTCCAGCTGAGAGACGAAGCATACCTCTAGAGGGATGGAGTGGAGCAGGTGACGAGGTTCACTAGGTAGACAACAATTCCAGACTTAAGAAGGTGGTGATCGGTTGTCAACATAGCGAGGAGTTGAATTTCCATGATACCACGACGAAACATCCTGGAGAAGGGTGATTCGTAGATTATTATCTTAAGTGGCAAAAAGAATTACCTTTGATATAGGGATCATTGAGACTCTCTATATCAGCCTAAGGCAAATCACAGCAATCGACTGGCGGGGATCGGTAGAATGGCATACTCGGACTTGGATGATGTGGATTACCTTGTTGAAGACAACGTAATGGATGAATTTGCTTATAACCGGAAATGGATGAGACCCATGGTAGAATGGCACATTGGCGGTGCAAGCTGGGAACAAAATGCAAATGCTGGGAATGATTCTGGTAACTGGGGAAGAACCCATCAACAGAGAGTGAATTCACTGTTTGAAAAGATCATAGCATTGCCGAGGAAACTGAGAGCAAACCCAGTTAGTGCCGATGATAACACCTAGCGCTTGTGCGTGCTCTCAAGAACTTGAGCATTTCCATATTCATCAAGGTTTTACCAACATCCGTGTCAAGGATCCTGGCAACACAACATACCACCATGATGAACAACGATGGACGATGCAGATGCATAGGAAGATAACATCAACTCAGATTTCACCCTAGCGAGGCCAGGGAAACAAAATCTGGATGATCGACCGAGAGACATTTAGCACTCCGCTCCTAATGTTCTCCTTGACGTGCTAGTATAACCCATTCATGGATATGGTTTTCTAACTAGAACATCAAGTAAAGGTCGGACTTCGGGAGCAATAGAATCCATAAGGAACAGTTACGGAGGTAAATCCTATGAAATCCTTATGGGGAGGTGGCCAACTTCCTCAAACAAGATACTACAATGATAGGTCTTCCGGCTGGGTGTGTTGGCCACGACATCCACTTTACCGGTTATCAAGGGACCAATATTATAGTTCTTGGGAAATGTTCCAACCATCATATCTGCCTGAGATTCAGATCTGGTTGGTGTCAGGATATTCCAGACTCATCGAGTCTAGGAAGAAAATGAAAGTTTGCAACACAAATCGACGAGATGATGTTGCGAGATTCTTGGGAAATGAACTACGATAGCAAGCTCCAAAACATGAGCTGGTTCTCCTACACATGTGTGAACACGCTGCCTCAGACGAACATGATCACATGGTAGTCTTACAATAAAACACTACCGAGTTCTGGTTGGGAACCATCAGCGAGGATATCGAAGTTCTTTCATAAGTCCGGATTAGCTCTTATGAAGGTACTCCTTCTCCTTGAACAAATCAGTCAGTGGCTTGGTGTGCTAGGATATACATATGGAATGAAGATGATCAGTCTAACAGACCATAGAATTCTTCGCACGTGCATGACCGACTTGGGATGATTCCAAAGGAGCAAAAACAAACTTTCTCGAATTCACGACGGCAGCTTACATCAAAATGCACGTGAATCAAAGGGAGTCACTCCTTTCATCAAACAAGTACTTCATGAGCTAGCATGAAGAAAATGCTTTCAAAAGTTTCCAACACTAACTTAATGTTCAACAACATCACGGAGGAGATAAGGATGTTGTCAATGGACTCAACAACAACTCATCAGAATTTCCATATCACTGGACTTCCACCATCGTGTGAACACGGTGATAGCATTGGTCAGACCCAAAAGATATAATGGTGTATGCTCGAGGGATCAACCATGAGGAAGACAACATTACGAATATCACTGGTTCTGATTTGATTTGACGATAGCCCATACTCAATCAAAGGTTTGGGTAAGATAATAGATCCAACAACTGATCACAGGGACCAATCGATGAAGATATCATCTTTCTTCAATACACACTACACAAGAATAACCCTTTCGAACGAACTAAGTCAGGCAAGCTTTTATCTTCCAACCCTCCAAGTTGTCGTTTAGCTTAACCAACTAGCTCAGGGATATCTAACACCGATTCTTGGAGAGAAGGTGGTTCACAAGAAACCAGCTTGATCACGAGCTCAACATAGCGGTCAGGTGACAACCTGGTAATACTTCCGAGAAGATCTTCGGAAATCACGAACCACCGGTATGTTACTAAGCTCAAGAACAATCTTGCTTTTCAGGGCAAGATGATATGATCAAATGAGCGAGGACTTGACAAAATCCTAACTCATCAATCAAAGAGTGCACCAGGAAATAAGGACTAGGTAGCATGATCAATCTTAGAATGGTGATTCAATAACCAACATACTATGAATAAGATTATCGTCCATTTAACTACCAAGCAACGAGGTTGCTGGGAGTATTGATTTCACACATCACAATTCATTTGTCGGTATTCCGGTTGCATCAACACGAGGGCCGAGGAATGACTAATGATGGTGAGAAGTATCACTACGTCAAAATTCATGAGAGTTGGTGCAGTTCTCATGACAATTCTGACATAAAGGGGGTAATACTCCAAGGTAGAACAGAACAAAAGCTGGATTAGCAATTTGATCTGCGGAGCACAACTTCTTTGACCCAATCCTGGATATGGAAGAGGTACTGGAGTTTGTTTCTCCTAGTCATTCTGCGATAGAATGGCTTGACGGACCACAAGAATAATAGACATCGATAAACGAACGCCCGCCTACTCTTGACTATCAATTGATAGACGAGGGTCAGAATGCAACTAAAGAGAACAACTCAAAGGAACATACAATTTTCTGAGTTGTGGAGGCATAGATTAGTATGTCGAACCAAGTTCAACATATTTCTTCCGGATAACCCATGCAGAAAGGTAGAACTGGCAGAGTCACAATGTAGAATTGAGAACCCATCGAGAGCACTCTGATTGTGATCTTTCGATCAGCGAGGAACATCTGCCATAAGCGGTTCATAGTATTTGGAAGAAAGGAATACCACGAACATCGAGGACTAATGCAAAGGTTACTAATAACCTAAAGGAACGAGCAAAACTATCAACATGAAGCAAGTAGGGTGAATCTCGGGTTCAAAACCCAGGGATAGAATACCTACTACTAAATGGCATCACGGGATGCTTTCGATAATGACGGCCAGAGTCATCACACTGGAACATAAATCATGGCTAGACTACTAGATGATCCCCTGAGACACCTAGGGTCATAATAGTAACTCCAACATAATGTCAAGGCAATAGAATACCTCAACTCAACAATTAGTGTGATTGAGCTGGCATAAAGGAACATCGAAACCAGAGGGAAAGGATTTTGCAAATGCATCAGACTATTTAGAAACCTGGAATGACTCGGACAGCATGACGGCTGTAAATGCTCAGAAAAGATTTGAGACATTCACAAAAATGGTGGCATAACCACTCAGAAGTACAATATAAAGGTTTCGAGATCAACAATTAACATACAGAAGTAGTAAGAACTGAACTGAGACTTAAATCCAACAATCTATAAGTCTACGGATTAGTAACACGTGATCCTGATAGAAAGAAAAGATAGCCTAGTTCTTAATCCCCGCAGGAAAGATAAGATGACTCAGATCAGAAGGCATAAGGTATAAGGATTAAAAAGAGCCTTACGTTCCATCCCACAATCAATTCCCTTATATAACTAAAGAATTTCTAGACTCAACTTCGACCAGTTTGGCTTGGTAATCCTACAGGCAGTCAAGCTCTGATACCAACGCTGTCAGGACCCCGACTCAATACCACATCGATCTAGCATGTAACACCTCGTATCACTTTGCGGCCTCACGCACGGTATTCCACGGGTGTCGCCTTACCTTTGCCCGGGACTGTTTGCGCCTTTTGGCACACGTATATGACAGTGTCGCTAGCATCCATATGATAAGGAGTCCGGGCTGACATGGCTAGTCGTAAACCCAAAGTGGCACAGACTTACAGGGACAGGCATCCATGACCCAACATCGAACGTGTCGGTCATCAGCGAGTGAATCCAGGCTGTAGCACTGGGCTAGCAGGACTCCGGTGAACCGGGCTGTAGCGGGCTAACAGGACTCCGGTATTCATCGCGTGACATTTCCCCGAAGGGACAGACACAGGAACGAAGAAGGACACATGCCGGCCAGCCTAAGTGTTCCGGAGCAGTAGCAAGCTACCAAGGCTCGGTGGAAACACTAGGAGACATTTCCCGGTAAGAGAGGCTACTAAAGATAAACAACTAGATAGTCAGATCCCACACATACCAAGCATTTCAATACCATACACACAATATGCTCGATATGTGCAATACAACATGGCATCACAAAATGACTCTACGACTCAAGTATTTATTTATTAGGCTCCGAGGAGCGAGATATTACAAACATGGGTCTCATGACCCAACACTCAGAGCATACAAGTCAAAGCACAAGCGGAAGTTATCATGTCTGAGTACAGACATCTATAAATGAAAAAGGCTGAGAAGCCTGACTATCTACCAGATCCTGCCGAGGGCACAAGATCGTAGCTGAGGTAACAAGCTAAACGTCGAAGTCCACGCGGAACTACTAGCGAGACCGAAGTCTCTCTGCAAAAACATAAATAGGCAAACGTGAGTACAAATGTACCCAACAAGACTTACATCAGAACTA
>NC_057812.1:603450391-603459028 GCF_018294505.1 Triticum aestivum
GGTCAGCGCTGCGCACGGCCTCCAGCATACTACAAACACCAGAAACTACTTGCAACTCCTGGACAGAGGACAAGGGTGATCAAGAAGCCGAGAGGGTCCATTGGTTTCGGGCCCAATGCATGGTAGTAGCTGAATCATGGATCACAAACACAGAACTCAGTTCCTGAGGACGGCTGCAATGAGACAACCCACCATGTACTCCTACATGGCCTCTCACCGCTACCTTTACCAAATCGTGTTCACACACTTAGCTCACACACAGTAGGACATGTTCACACGCCTCTGATTCATCCCCGATGAATCAGACCTTACTCAACTCTAAGCAGTAGCAGGCATGACAAACAAACATGAATGAGTAGGCACAACAGGGCTCAAACAACTCCTACTCATGCTAGTGGGTTTCATCTAATTACTGTGGAATGACAGGTCATGCAGAGGATAAAGGGGTTCAGCTACCGCAGCAAGTAACAGATGAATCGTTGTTGTCCTAATGCAGTAAACGAGAGCAGGAGCGAGAGAGTAGGATTGTATCGGAATGAACAAGGGGGTTTTGCTTGCCTGGCACTTCTGAAGATAACATTGAGTCTTCATCAGTGTCAACGATCACATCGTCGATACCGCGTCTATCGAGAGGGGACAAATACCGGCAACACAGAAAGGAACACAATCAATGCAATGCACAATATGATGCATGCTCATGACATGGCAATATGAATGTGTTTTGAGCTAATGCAACTAGCGACAGATTAAATGAAGTTGGTTTGAATACAAGATTCAAATTCCAACTCCATATATGATTATTTAAATGCCCTTTATTTGTTTTGTCCAAAACAGAGGACAAACATTGTTCAAACATGCATGAAAATGGTACAGATGGATTCCTTGAATTTTTCTGATAATTTTTCATATATAAATTATTTAATTTGGAGTTACGGTTGAATTTCTATGATTTATTGAAGTTTAGGGCATTTTCTGAAAATATTAAATCATTTAGGATTTATTTAAATTCTAGAAAGGAATTATTGCATCAGCATGACGTTGGCATGACGTCAGCAGGTCAATGGGCGCCGTCCAGGTCAAAATGACCTGTGGGCCCTGCATGTCAGTGTCTGGACTAACTAAACTAATTAAAATTAACCCTAACTAACTTGGTTAGCCGGGCGGGGCCCGCATGTCAGTGTAATTAGTCTAACTAATTTTTTAGTTAACACTAATCCTAACCTAATTAACAGGCCGGCCCCACCTGTCATGGACACAGGGGAGGGTCCCGCCGTGGTCAACGTGGGTCAAACCCACCGGCGGCTTGACGCCGGCGAGGCCAGCCGCGGTGGCGAGCCTCGGGTTTTGCCCACAGGGCTCGGTTTGGCGCGCGGAGCACAGCTTCGGGATGCGGATGCTCGTCCGCATCCAACTGTGGTGGTGGCGCGGCCGGGAAGTGGCCGGAGTGGTGCCGGCGACGAGCTCGGCGGCGGCCGAAGCTCGGGTGCAAGTGGGGATGGGCTGCGGGGCGCAAACAAGCGCGGCGAAGTGCCACGGAGGCTCTACGCGATGCGGGGAGCGCGTTGGGCGCATGCCCGGGACCAAATGGTCACCGGAGCATCACCGGCGACGAGTGCGGCGGCGGCGAAGGTTCGGCCATGGTGGAGACGACAGCTAGAGGGCGAGCGCGACTAAGCGAGGAGGGGGAAACGACGGAGGAGCTCACGGGGGTTGCGACGGTGGCCTCGGGGAGCTCGGGGAGGCGTCGGAGGCGGCGAATCAACGGCGGCGGTCCTCGGTGGCCGAGGAGGGGAAAAGCGTCGGGACGGCGCTTCGGGGCTTCTCCGGTCGCGTGAGTCGACGGGGAGGTCGAGGGAGGCACTGCGGAGCTCAGGAGCACGTCGGGAAGGAGAGGGGGTGGCGGTGCCCGCGAGGGCAACGAGGGTCAGCGACGGTGGCGCTCGGCCGGTTGTGTGCGAGAGGGACGGGGAAGGGGAGAGGCGATGGGAGAGGTCGAGGGGGTTCCAGGGAGAGTGAGGGAGAGGCCAGGGGTGTCGTGGCGTCTCCAGGCGCATCGAGGAGGGAGGCAACCAGGCAGGAGGTGGCGCACGCCGGCGCGCGCGGCCGACAGGCAGCTGCCTGCCTGCTCTGGCGGGAGGAAGCAGGTGGCTGGCACGGGCCAGCACAGTGCTGGGCCGGCCAGCGGGCTACCAGGTAATGTCAGGTAGGTTATGCTCTGTTTTATTTTTTTCTTCTATTTTGCTTTATTTAATATCTTTTGCCATTGTTTTTTTTTGAATTTAAACAAATTCAAACAATGCCAAAAACTCCTCTGAATAATTTTATTTTGCTAGATGGACTTTTCCAAAAGCTTATAAAATATTTCAGGGGTATTTGAAATTATATTCTAATTATATGAATATAATTCAAATTCAAATAGCTAATGATTTAAATTCAAAGTCCCAAAAATAAATTCTTAAAAATGTTCAATATTTTGGTTGGGACCCGAACCCTTGCCAAAAATTATCAAACATTTAAGAAGAGCATTTTGGAACAATGAATGAGATTTTTAGGGTTTTTGCCCTTCTTTTATTTAGGGTTTTGAGGCTTCCAATTTCCCTCAGTTCAAGTTTCAAAAATTTAAATATGAAGCACAGATGGAAGCAAGCATAGGTCAGGACAGAACTAGGGATGTGACACATATTTAATTCTCTCCTTGGCGTTTAGCCTTTGTGGAAAGGGGTGAGTGTTGCTGAGCCGTTCCGGGCGGAAGCCAGGCAAGGGATTTTCATTGTCAGGAGATGTATCCTTGCAATAAAACCAAGTTACATTCCATTCCTTGGGGTGAGTATGGAGTTTGACGTGAGGGTAGGTGATTTCTTTCCTCTTCTGAATGGCCATACCGCCCAGTTCGGTATTAGGGCCGTCAGTGAATTCAGTACGACGGTTCAGATGAAAGAGATCTCTGAATAACTCGACGGAAGGCTCCTCTTGAAGGTATGCCTCAGAAAGTACTTGAAAGTGACATAGGTTGGTGACGGAGTTGGGGCCAATATCCTGTGGACGAAGTTGAAAGTTGGCTAACACGTCCCGATAAAATTTGGAGTCGGGCGGTTTGAAGCCCCGGGCCATATGATCTGTGAAGACCACGACCTCTCCTTCCTGGGGTGTAGGAGGACATTCATCTCCAGGAACACTCCAATGAATCGTGTCTTTGCTATCCAAAGCACCAATCAGGACTAGGTCGTTCAGCTGTGATTCTGTGACACGGGAGGGAACCCAATTGCACTCGTACACTTGTTTGGCCATGACAAGATCTACAAGGAATAAATGATCCGATTCAAGCATATGCCGGATAAAACGGTGGTGATCTAATTACGGTAAACCGGAGGCAGTACCATAAACCGGTCTTCTACACGCAGCATCAGATGGATTCTGGCGGTTCAACCAGGGGACTAATGACATATATACCGGTCTAGCTATTTTTTTCTCTAGGTGAAGTTAAACCGCCTGGCCTAAGTATCGGAAGCAATCGAAACTATGGATAACTAGTTATGCATAAACAAGTTTCACAAAGTTATGTTACAGCCACGGATCTACAGCAAGCTCATAAAAAACAGGAAGTATTTTGAAGACTAAGACGGAAACAGAAGTGAACCATTGAGTGGATAGATGCGGGAGATCTATAAGTCTGGATGAGAAATGGTAAGCGGATGCTAAAGGGATCGCTACTAAACACAGCAAGAGTTCACGGATGCATTCAAGATCAGAGAGCAGCTATGAACGCGCGATGAACATAGCAAGAACATGGAACCCTAAGAATAGATCTAGGTTAAGAGGGAGAGAGAACTTACCAGGAACGGAGAGGATGCGGAAAGACGCTGCGACACTCTGGTACGTGCAGGTTGATGCAGCGGCCTGAGATGAGGCAGAGGTCGACGGTGGTGGTGGAGCTCCAAGGCCGGCGACGTAAGGAAGAAGAAGAAGAAGGGACGAAGGGGAAGAGAAAGTAAATGACCCTTCGGTCTTATTTATAAGGCAACTAAGCTAGGTCAAACGCGCGAATCCAGGAGCTGTCATTAAGAGGGCGTTATGAATTTTATAATGACGTCATGCCGGTTTATAGTAGCCAAAACTGATGACGTCATGCCGGTTTACAGTGACCAAAAATGATGACGACATGGAGATTTGCCAATTAACAGAAGACATCCAAGACGCAAGATGGTGTGAAGGATTGACATGAACCAGTTCAAATCAATCTGGGGCCTAATGTTGGGGATATTACCACTGGGCGTAAACCGGCTTACTTGCACCGGGTTAACGTCATAGTGGTATAAGCAGGTGAAGGCCTAAGGCCTATAGTCAGTTTAGAATCTGTATCAGTAAAACCGACCTGATGTATAGCTTGTATTGTAAGTTAGGAATAGAGAGATACCGACCGGGATACGAATATGAACCGGCTGGGACTCTATGGACCGATGGGCGTCACCCGTGTATATAAGGGGACGACCCGGCGGCGGTTCAGGGGACAACCACAACTCGGGCCTAGGCGAAGCTTGTTTGCTCCCTAGCCATCGAGACCACATCAATTCTATCACAACTAGACGTAGGCTTTACCTTCATCGAAGGGGCCGAACTAGTATAAACCCCACGTGTCTTTGTGTCCGCTTTAACCCCTTCAAATAAACTCATAGAGATGGCTCCACGACTAAGTCCTTTCTCTAGGACATCTGCCGTGACAAATCCACGACACTATGGGAGTGGTTTCTCCGGCTAAGTCTATGAGGGCTACTTCAATAGTTCCGGATGTTTCTATCATGATGGGTGATTTCAAGTTTCTGGCTTCTCCTATGGTTCTTGGTAACTCGGATATTGATCTTATTCTCGGGATGTATTGGCTTTCTAAGCACAAGGCTCAGCTTGATTGTGCAGCTAGGCAGATTCAATTGACTCATTCGTCTGAGGATGTAATTGTCTTTGCCGCTCGTGATGATACCATTCGTCTGTTTTCTCTCAATGAGAAGGGTGAATTGGACGCCATCTCGCAAATTCCACTCGTTTGCGAATACCAAGACGTCTTTCGAGAAGATCTCCCAGGAATACCTTCGCACCAGCCAGTTGAATTCGTTATTGAACTTGAGCCTGGCACGGAACCTGTGTGCAAACGTCCTTACAAGCTCGGACCTGAAGAGTTGAAGGAGCTGAAGAAGCAACTCGATGAGCAAGAGAGAATGGGTCTCATCCGGCCTAGTTCTTCTCCGTGGGGTTGTGGTGTTCTTTTTGTGAAGATGAAGGATGGTATGGACCGACTTTGTGTTGATTACCGTCCAGTGAACAAGAAGACCATCAAGAACAAATACCCACTTCCAAACATCAATGAGCTGTTCGAACAACTCAAAGGTGCCCAAGTATTCTCCACGCTTGATCCCCGTATGGGTTATCACCAGATTCGCATTCCTGAAGAAGATATTCCCAAGACAGCATTCAGAACAAGCTTTGGTTCATATGAATACACTGTCATGTCTTTTGGCCTCGCTAACGCTCCTCCGACGTTCTCTCGCATGATGAACTTCATCCTCAACGCCTACACCAATGACTTTGTTTTGGTCTATCTCGACGACATTCTGGTTTTCTCCAAGAACAAGAAAGATCATGCCAAGCATTTGTGTTTGGTTCTTGATAAGCTCAGGGAACATCAGTTCTACGCCAAGTTCTCCAAGTGTGAATTTTGGCTTGATGAGGTTCTTTATCTTGGTCATATCATCTCTGCCAAGGGCATTGCCGTGAACCTTGAGAAGGTGTCTGCAATTGTGAATTGGGAACCTCCTCAGAACGTGAAGCAACTCCACAGTTTTCTCGATCTCGCAAGCTATTGCCGAAGATTCGTTGAAAACTTTTCTAAGATCGCGAAGCCTCTCTCTAATCTTCTCCAGAAGCATGTCAAGTACGTTTGGTCTCCGGAGTGTGATATTGCTTTCAACACTTTGAAAGAGAAGTTGATCACTGCTCCAGTTCTGACTCCACCTGATGAATCCAAGCCGTACGAGGTCTTTTGTGATGCCTCTCTCCAAGGTCTTGGCGCAGTATTGATGCAAGAGAAGAAAGTTGTTGCTTATACATCTCGCAAGTTGAAGCCTAATGAGAAGAACTACCCCACTCATGATCTCGAGTTGGCGGCAGTTGTGCATGCTCTCTTGACTTGGAGACATCTTCTATTGGGAAGAAAAGTGGACATTTTCACTGATCACAAGAGTCTCAAGTACATCTTCACTCAGCATAATCTCAACCTCAGGCAAACTCGATGGGTCGAAATGATTCAAGAGTATAATCCGAGTATCGAGTATACCCCAGGCAAGGCCAATGTGATTGCTGACGCTTTGAGCAGGAAGGCTTGCTGCAACAGTCTTATTCTCAAGCCTTATCAACCCGAGCTTTGTGAAGCTTTCCGCAAACTTAATCTGCAAGTTGTTCCTCAAGGTTTCCTCGCCAACCTTCAAGTCTCTCCTACCTTAGAAGACCAGATTCGCCAAGCCCAGCTTATTGATGCTATGGCGAAAAAGGTGAAGATTGGGATTGCCAAGAGTCAGTCCAAGTACAAGTACTACCGCCTTGATGACAAGGACACTCTTTTCTTCGAGGATCGTATTGTTGTGACTAAAGGTGACCTCCGTAAAGTGATCATGAACGAGGCTCACAATTCTCTCCTCTCCATCCACCCTGGGAGCACGAAGATGTATCAGGACCTTAAGCAAGCTTATTGGTGGACTCGAATGAAGCGCGAGATCGCTCAATTCGTAAATGAATGTGATGTCTGCAGAAGGGTGAAGGCAGAACACCAAAGGCCAGCAGGTCTCCTTCAACCTCTTGCCATTCCAGAATGGAAGTTTGACCACATTGAGATGGACTTCGTGACTGGGTTTCCAAAGTCCAAGCGTGGCAATGATGCTATATTCGTTGTCATCGATAAACTCACCAAAGTGGCTCACTTTCTGCCTATCAAAGAGTCGATCATTGCAGCTCAATTGGCAGAACTCTATACCTCTCGAATTGTCTCTCTGCACGGTATTCCTCAAGTGATCTCTTTAGACCATGGCAGCATCTTTACCTCGATGTTTTGGGATTCTTTCCAGAAGGCCATGGCACTAACATCCGCTTCAGCACAGCTTTCCATCCTCAAACAAGCGGTCAAGTCGAGCGTGTCAACCAGATTCTTGAAGATATGCTCAGGGCTTGTGTGATCTCCTTTGGCATTAAGTGCGAGGATTGTCTTCCTTATGCTGAATTCTCCTATAACAACAGTTTTCAAGCAAGTTCGGGCAAGGCCCCTTTTGAAATTCTGTATGGTAGGAAGTGTCGTACCCCTCTCAATTGGTCTAAAACCGGTGAACGTCAGCTTCTGGGTAATGACTTAATCACAGAAGCAGAAGAAATGTGCAAAGTCATTCGTGATAACCTCAAAGCAGCCCAATCCCGCCAGAAGAGCTACTATCATAGTAAGCACCGTGATTTGGCTTTCGAGATCGGAGATCATGTTTACCTCCGTGTCTCTCCTATGAAAGGTACTCGTTGCTTCGGTATCAAAGGGAAGCTTGCCCCTATTTACGTGGGACCTTTCAAGATTGTCAGCAAGAGAGGCGACCTCGCCTATCAACTCGAGCTTCCTTCAAACTTTGCAAATGCTCATGACGTGTTCCATGTCTCTCAGCTTCGAAAGTGCTTCAAGACTCCTGACCGCACTGTCAACTTCGAGGACATTGAGCTCCAAGAAGATCTCTCTTATCGTGAGCACCCAGTTGCTATTCTTGAAGAGACTGAACGCAAGACTCGCAACAAGTCAATCAAATTTCTCAAAGTCAAGTGGTCACACCATTTCGACCGTGAAGCTACTTGGGAATGCGAGGATCACCACCGTTCTGAGTACCCGGCGTTCTTTCAGTCCTAGATCTCGGTACGAGATCCTTTCGTAGTGGTGGAGTGTTGTAACACCCCGGATGTAACTTTCCCAATTTGTACTCCAACTCTTGCCGTTTCTGGCATTAAGTTATATTTATTTCCTCGGGTTCGGGTTTTGTCTTCGTTTGTTGTTGTCTTTGTCATGCATCTCATATCATGTCATCATGTGCATTGCATTTGCGTACGTGTTCGTCTCATGCATTCGAGCATTTTCCCCGTTGTCCGTTTTGCATTCCGGCGCTTCGTTCTCCTCCGGTGGGAATTTCTAGATTTCTTTTGTGTGTGGGGATTAAACACTTCCGGATTGGACCAAGACTTGCCAAGCGGCCTTGGTTTACTACCGGTAGACCGCCTGTCAAGTTTCGTATCATTTGGACTTCGTTTGATACTCCAGCGGTTAACCGAGGGACCGCAAAGGCCTCGTGTGTGTTGCAGCACAACACCCCTCCAATTTGGCCCAAAACCCACCAAACTCTACTCCATGTCCTAGAGCGTTCGATCACGATCGCGTGGCCGAAAACCGCACCTCATTTGGACTCTCCTAGCTCCCTCTATGCCTATAAATAGACTCCCCATTCCAAATCCCGGATCCCCTCCTCCTCAAACCCTAGATCCAACCCACCGCGCTGCGCCGGACAAAACCAGCGCCGACGGACACGTCCGCTGCGCCCGTCCGCCGCCACATGGCGTGCTGCCATTCTCCGC
>NC_057812.1:603819345-603831975 GCF_018294505.1 Triticum aestivum
AAAGTCGATTCAGTCGACTGAAGTGTGGCTTAATCGGAGCAGAGCAGCATCACGAGCGAGGGGGAGAGCAGCAGCAGTTGGGCGAGCGAGCGATCGAGCGAGAGCCGGAGCAGCAGCAGCAGATCCGGCTAGTATGGCCGCCGCCGCCGAAGGGGCCTCACACTGGGGGAGAGCTGCCATGGAGATGTCGCCCATGGCGCCGGCTTAACGGTAGCCGCTCCATGGGGGTGCGGGATGGAGCACCGTCGGCGCCGGGAGGTTGAGTTAAGGAGAAGGTGCGATGCGATGAGTGTACAACCTCTTTGGTGGCGCCGAGTAGGCCTCGGCTTCGTCCGAGGAGTCAGTGAGGATGTTACGGTTCCGGTGGAGCAGGTTAAGGCGGCGCTGTGGGGATGGAGCAGCCGCGATAGACGAGGCGATCGTCGGAGCAGCTCCTTGGAGGTGTAGGACGGGGCGGCTGAAACGGCGGGACAACAAGATGGACGATGGATCCTCATCCGGGGAGGTGGACGAGGGACGTCGAGCTGTTGCGTTGGACGACGTCATCGGGGAAGAGGCTCTGGCCGGGCAACGGTGACGTGGTGGACGGAGGAGGGTGGGGTTTTGCGGCTGGAGCGGAGAGGTTATGGCGGCCTGGGATTTCGAATGGCGAAAAGGGGGCGATGGGAGGGGGTGAAGCATGACTTAGGAACACGCTTGTCCAAAATGTAGGGTGTGTTACAAAAGTACCCCCCGCCGATTTGAACTAGCGGCCCTTTCGGCTCAGGGTTAGAAGGGGGATTTCGCGTGTCAGGATTTGGCAGTTGGAGGGAGTTTTCGCGCGCGTTGTAATTTTGGGATAGCAAGGCGCGGGTTGTGAAGGCGCCAGTTTTGGGTGCACGATATCTGAATTTTCGGGATATAACAAGACGCAGGTTGAATTTTAGGGACAAGCCTAACGTGTTGTAATATTGTACTTGTACGTACCAAATCAATTCGCACTTTCCTCAACCAAAAAGAAAATGAAAAAAATAAAACTATTCACACCACACAAAGTGAGTGTCTTTCCCCATTTTACTATACAAATGCTATTCAAAGCTACTCCCTCATTCCATATATATAGGGCCTACTGCATTTTTCGATGCTAAATTTGATCAAATATTAGAGCAATGATATATGACACGCAACTTACACAAAGCACACCATTAAATTCGTCTGTGAAAGGTTCTTTCAATGATATAATTTTCATATTGTGCATGTCATGTACTATTAAGCTTGTCAATAGTCAAAGACGGTCTTAAAAATCTCATTACGCCCAATATAGATGGAAGGAGGGAGTATGAATCCATATTATGTCCGATTAAATTTTTTCGTTTGCTGTATAATGCATGTAACCTACTCATACCAACATTTTAGTGCATTCCAAATGTCTATACTACCGCTGCAACTCGAACTAAATTTGAATTTGTTTCTCTATTTCAATAAGAATCTACAATCATGATTGTTGCCAACTTCAACCATCATAGTTTCCTTGCTATCCGCCATGATATAAATCAGACGGCCTATAATGCATGATGGCAGGCACAACATCATCAACAACTCCGTTTTTTATAAGAGTAGAGATAAAACGTATTAAATGTAGTATACCATGTTCATAACCACACCATGTGTATCACCGTCATATATATTCACACATCCGTCGGTTTGAATCACTATGATAAATTCTTCAAATATCCGAATTCACTTTTTATAATGAAGTATATATGATCTCTATTCGTCTTTTACACCCACACAACCCTCTTATCTTTGTAGCTAGCGCTAACTTTCTCTTGTGCATGCACACGCCCGCATCCCTCTCACCCTCCCTCAGCATTCTCTAGCTCCATCACGCAAATTCGTCTTTTCACTTTAGGTCGTTCACCCACGGTGTGTGTAGCCCCCCCCCAGCTCCTTCTTTATGCCACACATCGATCGATGTGCCTCTCTAGCCAGGTGTGCCTAGCACAAACACAAGCTTCCCCTCTTCTCTTGTCACCGTCCATGCCTCACTCCCACCACTCTTTTCATCGTTCTCGTACTCGCACACTCCTCCCCCTTGATATAGTATGCCTCTCGTACCACCTCCTACATGCATCCCTCTCTGTCTATCCTTCTCCTCGTGCCTCATTTGCTTCTAACACACACATGCATGTATACCGATTGATCTCCCAACATATACCTAGATCGACTTTAACTACCCCCCATCGATCGACGTGCCTCAGAAGTTATGTCTCTCCTTTCTCTTACAAAGGGCGATTGATCTTCCTATGTAGTTACGTCTGCTAACCATAGCCACATCGTCCCCCCTCATCATTCATGCATGCCTCCTAACCCGTCTCTCACATGCACGTGCACAGACAACAAGCAGCCATCTTCTCTCTTATTGATATTGCGGGCGTGCCCTCTGTTTGGCTAGCAAGCCTATCCCACCATTTGTTAGAAGCAACTCCACTACCACCCCCTCCAACACTCTAGCTCTGTCTCTCTCCCAACCTTATTCATCTCCTGCACACATGCATGGATATCGATTGATCTCCCTTAATACATGAGGCAGGTCGATCTCCTTAATACATGAGGTAGGCCTCTCTCCTCCTCCACACATATACCAGCCATTGTACCTCTATAGTTAATTGGGCCTCCCTCTTCCCCCACCACACCCCGATATTCGAGCGCTGCAGGTAGGTATCCATGCCACAGAGACAAACTTTACATGTCCCATCTCACGTTCCAGTAGGCCAAACACTCTATATCTTTGATGTGGGCACACACAAATTCGATGGCACTCTTTATCGATCGCGCGCGCACACACACACATCATCCCTCTCTTAGATTCTATGGACACCTCAAGCCGATGATACCTCCACTCTCTTCTCGTGGATTGCCCCCTCTATATATATGTTATATCCAGGACTCTATTTCACACACATTGCATATGTTAAATTTTTTGATTGACCCCCCCCCCCAAAAAAAACTCTCAAGAACCCACACACTATATCTCTCTAGGTTTGTATCTCTCTCACACAACCCCACGCAGGTGGCGTACGTATACAAGAAGAGAATAGGTGCACCGTGCACGTACTCACGCTTCGTGCCCAGCCACACCCGCGCGGGTACATGTGGAGCTCATTTCTTTATGAAATGGCAGCCCACGTGCTAATTTGAACGCCTATAGCGGTTGTTTACCTAGGGAGGTCATGTACCACGCGTGCACGAAACAAAGTTCGACTTGACGCGTTGTCGTGTTATTTTTAAATAAAGTTATAGCGCTCAATGGCATGTACACAGAATATAAAATGATTTTTATGGAGGAAAAGGTAGTCCACTCTTCAGAGTATCTCACACAAGGCTCCGGTGGCCTCTCTCTCTCACCGTTGGTCACTGATCCAGCTGCATCCCGTCCGCCGGGGGAAAGGGAGTGCGGTGGCCTCTCTCTCTCTCACCGTTGGTCACTGATCTGGCCGCATCCCGTCCGTCGGGGGAAAGGGAGGAAGTGCATTGTTTCTCCGTTCGACGGTGCCGACGTAGCATGTCCCGATCTGTGGTACACGCCATTCTCTCTGACCAAGCTCTGGCGCGCCAGGGCCTACGCCACCTGTTCGCAGATTCCGCCCGCCGCCGCTCACCTAGTTACATCCCGATGACCTCCGGGTATCCCCTCCGGCCTTGCTCCACTGCCCATTTTCCTACGTCGCTACATGTGGATCTTCCATAGTTCTTTGCCCAAAATGTTACTCGTCCGGCATACTTTCCATATTGCATTCTCGTCCTCACACCGTTTTAGACAAACACAACTGTGTTGTTATCTTCCATTAGGACAAGGAATATGCTTCTTTTTTGTCGTCGCATGTGTCATCAACTTTTACTGGCCAGTAATTGTTTCCTTTCTACCTCTTTTTAGCAAACAGGGCTATCCATTTCACGTCGTTGCTATTGCGACCTTTTGGTGAACTGCACAAATCACATTTTTCTTAAGAGTGTTTTGTGCAGTTGTACTAAAATGTCACACGGGCAACGTCTCTACATTTCAGTGCGACTGCACAAAGGGAGATTGGTTTTTCTCTATCCTCCTCATCCAACTCCGAGCCTAATCTTCTCCAACTAGTTATTCTTAAGAGAGACTGCAAAGGTGACCGGCTTCTATTTGTGTGTTTATTGTTTCGTCAACAGTCCTCTATTATCGTAATCACACTTGATATCTTTGGAACAGGGACGCTCAACTCTATTTTAGTGGAACTGCACAAAATGATCGAAATGTTGCATACTCCAGACCGCTACTTTTTTTCCCAACATGCCTTGTTGATTTAGACAAAGCTGGGGGACGTTGCTGCCAATGAAAGCATGGATCAATTTTAATTTAACACCTTCTCACAACTTTGTCTTCAGTTGTGATTTAATTATTAGCTCTGATCTCCTAATAATTGACATGCGGTAGCAAGGAAGTTAGTTTTTTATTGTTTCCGAAAGAGCATCAATCGCAAGACACGCGAAACAAAAGCTGAAAGTTCACACCATTGTACAATTTCATGTCGCTGGAAAATTATTTGTATAGTACGTCAATTATGTAAACAAATGATGAAAGCTTGATAGCATTGCCAGAAGCCTCTTCATCATCCGGGTCCATGTGCCATGCACAAAATTATACTCCTTCATTCCTAAATATTTGTCTTTTTACAAATTTCAAACGGGCATATTTTAGAGTGTAGATTCACTCATTTTGCTTCGTATGTGTACTCCCTCCGTTCCTAAATATTCTATTCGTCCTAACAGAGATTTCAACAAGTGACTACATACGGAGCAAAATGAGTGAATCTACACTCTAAAATATGTCTATATACATCCGTATGTGCCAGTCCATTTGAAATCTCTAAAAAGACAAATATTTGAGAGAGAGAGCATAGTCACTCGTTGAAATCTCTAGAAAGACAAATACTCTGGAGTATGTTTAAGAACCGAGGGTTAGTGCACAACAGCATGGGAGACTCAGCCCGATCGTTGCGCCGCATTAATAGTGAGTAATGAGCAGTCGAATCATAAGCCCCACCTTTCCCACTGTAAGTTGCTCTGAAGAAGCAACCATCAATACGCTCTTCTTTGAATCCGCTCATACTACTCCATCCGTCACTGTTTATACAGCGCGCTTTAGAAAAAAGAAAAAAAATCTGTGGGACCAAGGCGACTAGCGATCGACCTGAAAAATAGCGTTGGTAGTTATAGCACGGCGTCTATTACTAGAGGGAATAATGTGTACACAAATGCATGCAGTGCTTCCACCCCGGGTACACACATGCATGCACTCCGTAGTAGTACCGTACATGGAGAGAAAATTGTGGACTTGATTGCGGTTACCACGCCCTAATTAATTGAGCATTGTACCAAACGCGTCTAAAGTCTCTCTGGTGGTGGAAATGCATTGAGAGAAATGCATCATAATGAAGCGCGCCCTGTAAAATGTGACGGAGGGTGGAGTAGTATGAAGGTGCAAAACCAAGTACGCGTCCTACTGCGCTTGGCTCTTCGCCGCTTTGTGAAGTCGAACAATGATGGTACTCCGCATGTTGGGTACTACAGTGTATGCCTCTAACAGTCTGACACCGAATGGACTAATGCATGTCCACCGATGGTAGGTTGCATTAGTCAAAAGGCGTATGCGAGCTTCACCTTGTCCTGCAAGCTTCTCCTCGTTCTGCGAGTTGATGGGATACACCAAAAAGTAGTGCTAGTCCATACTCCCTCCTTTCCGGTTAATATGGCTTAATCTTTTTGTGGGTAAATGAGAGAGCTTTATTCATATATAAGCATTCTTAGGACGATCAGCCAAGACACTGGTCACTAGGAAGCGAGGTACCCCGCAAAAAAGATGTAGGAAGCGAGGTGTTTCATGAAGCCAGCTCTCGGCAACATTCAAAGTGCAACAAGCACGGTTCACAAGAAGATGCGCCGCAAGGTTTGCTGACCTGTTTACATGCTGAATAACAAAAAAAGAGGAAATATTACTGAGCGCTACTATTTATAACAGGATATGAGCCAGAATTAAGTGAGAATTGTGGCGAGTGTTCCATGCAATCAACTTCCATTATCACATGCGAGAACCCTCGAAGAGAACCAAATGTGTTGAAGATTGCTTTATCACATTTTAAAATTGTAATAAGAGTGCAGACGCTCGTCCATCCAGTTCCTAGTACTAGTATAGTACGTACCTTTATGGACTATAGTAGTAGTACTAGTAAACTTTGCGCTTGGCTGTTCGGGAAGTCGAACAATAATAGCACTAGTAGTATAGTGTATGCTTCTGGCAATTTGACACCGAATTAACTGTTGCACGTCCACCGCCTGAGCGAGGGAGAGTTTGCATTAGTGAAAAGTTTCTCCTTGTCCTCCGAGGCACCGTGCGCAAGCTTCTCCCGCCTTGCAACCTTCTCCTCGTTCGGCAAGTTGACGGGACACAACAAAGTGATGCTAGTCCATGCTGCCTCCTCTCCGGTTAATATGGCTTAATTTCAAACGAGATAAATACACTGTCTGTCACTGTATATTTGTAAAAATACGGTCAGTGGACTTTGTAAGACACTCATTGCGCTCAATATATATATTTTCTGGTGTTCATATGGTCACTAGCTCACCCTGACTGAGTATGTGTGTGCATGCACGTGTAGGTTGAGCACTTGAGCGTGACCGTGTGTGTTCCGTCGTGTTCTCGGACATGCATGCATTAGGGTGTCGCGCACGTTTTTGCGTCCATGTATACGTGTGACTATTGCATACACGTAGGGGGAGTACGTGTAGGGGCCACTAAGGAGCAGTCAAATCACACAGTAAGTTAGTCGGAAGAAGCAACCATCATTTCACTATTGAATGACACGTACGCATATAAAATGGTTGATACGGAGAGAAAAAGAAACCACTATATATACACTAGCAGGAGCCTAAGCTACAAGCCTGCTTGCTTAGGTTGCCCTCTTCACAAGCATAGAACGACGGGCCTGATCCCGCAGCTGGGGGAAGGGAACAATGTTCTGCGTAGACGTGGTCAACATCGGTGAGGGAGAAAACCCACAGTCGGTGCATCCCAATCGGGGGTCACCGCGGTATGGGCCAATGCCGCGTCCCAACTGCCCTTCTAGCTATAGCCCGACGTCCCAGGTAGTCCATCTTCCTTTTGGAGCCGGCTTGCTCCACTGCCGTAGCTCCATCTCCATGTCGATCTTTCTCTACTTCTACCGGCTTCTACTTGTGATGAGTTTATGTCTCATGAACTAGTGCCAGTACTATTATTCTAATCACACTTCTTCAATATCTTTGCCATCAGGATGCTCAGGTCGATTTTAGTGGAACTGCACAAAAGCATCGTATGATCCGAGGGTGCCAGCCGTCTTTCCTTCGAGAGTTCTACCTGGCCAGGAAATTAAATCATGTTTAGGGTTTAGGGTTTAAGTCGTAGTGACCCCATCACTAGTTTTTCTATCGTACACGCTCTCACAACTTTTTTCTTTAGTTGTGATGTAAATATTGGCTATGATCTGTGAATCATTGAGATGCATCATCTGTGAATCATTGGAATGTTGTAACGGGGCAACCTTGGAATATGAATGAAAATGGAGTGGAAAAGTTTCCATTTTTCCGGAGGAAAATGGAAACGGAGAGAAACCAATGTTTCGTTTCGTTGCATCGCGCCATCGAGCAAAACCAACGTTTAAATCACGTATGTCGTGTTCATGTCTCACCCTCCTCCACGGCTCGACCCCACATGGTCGCTCGGCATGCCACTCACTGCAAACCGAGTAGTATACCATAACTTTCCCGCCTGCTTGTCGATGGATCGCGCCATGGAGTACTAGCACTACTGGAAGAGATTGACTCGTTTGGGGAGGACAGCTAGCTGTAGCACGGACTCCCAAGAACTTACTACTGGAAGAGATCGTGCATGTTGTAGCCGGCTATTGCGACCTTTGAACACGGAGCAGCCGCGTGCACCCGGAAGCGGTGCGGGCGACGCTCTCTTGACCGGCGTGCCGCAATCAATGTCGGCGCCAGTGAGAGGTCACGTGCGCTCTGGTCGGGCATGAATGCGGTACTGACCATTTCGGGCGGGAAGCACGCGCGGGTGATGAAGAGGGTTAATGTTGGTTAGGACCAGCCGAGGCAGCGGTTCGGACGTGTGCAAACAAGATATGTTGTACGTTAATATTGCTGCGTATATAATTAACAACATAAATAATGTGCCAGTTGGACAAATATGATTGGAGATGGAGATGGAAATGGAATTTTACGTAAACACGGATATGCATGTCTATGTCTATGTGTGTGTGCTCGACGACTATCGCGACCTGGAAGCGGGGGCGTCTTTTTGATCGAGTTTTCTTTCTTAGTATGTTAGAAGATCAGTTTGTCTAATTCACATCTAGATGTTATTTAAGGATATCACATCTAAGCTCCCACAAGTATATAATGTAGCAACAAGAAACAAAAAAACTAGAAAAAGACCACAAACAGAGTGGACATCAACTTATATGTGACATAACTATGTCACATCGAGATGTGTCCTAGACAGACCCTTAAAAAATTTTCCGCCAGTTTTCGTTTCTTTTTTCCGGGAACGTGGGTATTCTATTTAAAACCACTGCTATGGAGAGATTTTTTTACTCCATTATAGCCTCTTGTTTGATAGTGTTTCTCGCGTCTCGCTCTCCACTACTAGGAAAAGGCCTACTAATGGCGCACTGGTTTTGCCTACTAATGGCGCATTACCAGTGCGCCATTAGTAGCACGCCACTAGTATATCTTACTAATGGCCCACCACAGGTGCGCCATTAGTATCTGGTATACTAATGGCGCACCAACTAGTGCGCCATTAGTATGTAACAGCATGCGCCATTAGTGTGCCTCCCGGGGGGCCATACGTAAGCATGGCTTTGTCATACTAATGGTGCATTCTCTGTTGACGCGCCATTAGTATCCTTTGGCATACTAATGGCGCACCTGGTGGTGATGCGCCATTAGTATGAATATTTGGTTTTTTTTCCTTTTCTAATTTTTGCGCAGGTTACAAAATATATTATAAGACAAAATATAAAATATATTAGTAGACAGAATATAGACAGCAGCACACAGCAACATCAGATTCATCGAATACAATAGAAGATTAGTCTCCAAATACAATTCATCATATTAGTCTCCGAATTCAAAAGACCGAACAAAGATAAAACATTACAAGTCTCAAGACCGCGAGTATCGAGTTTGTCGGAAGTAATACTAATCCTAACAAGTCCTACTAATCATCATCATACAACTTCTACTCGTTATTCATAACAAGTCATATGATCATCATCTTGATAGTATTCGAACCAACCCTACTTAATTGTTCTTAGCACATGATCATCAGTATTAGGCAGGACCTAAATACCCTATTTAAGCTAAAATAGCATAAAAGAATATAGACCCTGACTCTCCATTATGGAGAATGGAGAACATCCTGTCTCCAATTCTTGCGCTTTGCTTCCTTTTGCTTCCAAGAAGCTCCTTATGACTGTCCATACATTTTTTTCCATTCTTTGATTTTCATGTCTCCACTTCTTTTAGAAATCTCGTATGGATAGTTGAGATTCGTAGGACGACCTGGCTGTATGTTCAAAACATTAACACTACCTTTCAGATACATCATATGAGGCACACAATTCTCTGGGATTATGTGTTGAAAACATAGTAATAACTTCATAGTTAGCAATGATGTACTAGTCTTAGAAGTATGCAAAAGATGCACGGATGTCGTAATAGTAAAAATCTTACCAGGGTATCTCCATGGTAGTTACCGTAGTTGAACACATGCACTAGTGGCACGTATTTACCATAATGTTGAGGAGTTTGATTGTAGATATTGTAATTCTCAATGTCAGTACAAAATCCGAACAAATGATTTTTCTCCTTGTAAGTTGTTAATTTGGAGCCATCGGTGTAGTGGGTTTTGTCTACCATCTCCCGCACATTCTTTGAACAATAAAAATAAGCTTTCAATGGAAATAAGCTGTCAACTATTTTGAAATAAACAATATAAATTAGCTAATAACTATGTTTGAGAAACTCACATAGCGGTAGAACTGGAGGCGTATCAATAAGGACCCAAATGTCCATATTGTCTTGGTTGATGTCAGGATTACCACGATCCATGGTGATAAGCATACCCTCATCAAAACCATACATCTTGCAAAATGCTTCCCAATTTTTGCAACCAAAATGGGTTACGCTCTCAGAAGTATATAGATGTACTTCAAAGTCCACATCATGATGAGTCCTTAGGTGAATTTTCTTTGTTTCGGAAATTTCATGGTCTTCAAAATCCATCCTCTCCAAGACATAGCGTCTTGCATGTCATGGGATAAGCTATACTCGAACTGTAAAAGATGAAAATTACACGTTGAAATAGTTGAAGTCATGCTTAATTATGAAAATAACACTTGTCATCGTTGTGTACCATTTCAACTTCGAAGGCCTCCTCAAGCTTAAAGCTGAAGCGCCGATCATTGTCCAGGTGAGGCATGTCGCACAGACCTCAATCGTCGTGGCACCAGTCGCACTTTGCCAGGAGACTTTCATCGTCCGATGATGATGACGACATATCCTGGGACAGCTCCCAGAATTGCTTGCCGCCCGAACCACCGGCCTCATCATTGTGGGCCATGTTTCGCTCTAAATAGGAAAAAAGTTTGGTCAAAAAGTTGGTTATTGTCAAGGAACAAGATCATGGTCTCATCATTTAGGGTTTGTCGACACCGAGGCACCCTAAAAGCCTAAGCTTTCATCATTTAGGGTTTGTCGACGCCGAGGCACCCTAAAAGCCTAAGCATACATCATTTAGGTTCTCGTCGACACCGAGGCATCCGGGGCAGCCAAGTTAAGTTTTCATCATTTAGGGTTTATCAATGCCGAGGCACCCTAGGTTGGGCCTAATCACTTGGCACTAATCACTTGGCTCTATTGCCACCTATGGTTTAATACAGCAAGAATAAAGGGGCAGTTGACCCTACTTAATTAAGTACTAAGATACCCGGCCCATGCATTAGTAGCAAGTACCTCATATGTCCGATTTTTAGCAAAGTCATGCTAAAATTCACGGAAAATTTCAGCATGACCTTTGCTGAAAATAGGACATATGGAGTACCCGAATTTGCCGAAACGGAAGTTAATCGACATTCCGGCAAACTCAAGGGCCTCTCGGGGTACCTGCAAAATCATCACGACATGAAGGGCCTCTCAAGGGCCTCAAGCAGCAGCGGCGTCTCCCAGGACCCCATTTTTTTGCTAAATTTCTTTGAGCAACAATCAGAGCAGAAAATTCAGCATATTTCTATAAAACAGCACTATAAAGATGAAGAATAGTTCTACAGCAGCCCATTTATATACAATAGCATCTTTGGTCATACCAATTTCTGAAACAATTCAAATCTGAAATGTATCTTTGGTCATACAAATCTCTGAAACTATACAAATTTGAAATATATATTTGGTCATACAAATTTATGGAACTAATCAAATCTGAACTGTATCTTTGGTCATACAAATCTCTGAAAATTTTCTAAATCTGTGGTCATACAAATTTATGGAACTAATCAAATTATGATAGCTGGACACATAAATTATGATAGATTGTGATAGCTTGGGGAATAGATTATGATAGATTGTGATGCATGGACATGTTCTACTCCAGGTTTTCAATTTACAAACACATACAAGCACAAGCAGTGCCAGAGATGATATTTGCTAGATATAATTTCGGCAATGAGATTTAAATAGAGCTGTGGTGATGTAACCTAGGTGAATATACACGAAATAAGGTTTACTGGTGCTACCCAATGCTAGTAATCAAGCAGTAACATAAAATGCTAGTAAGTTCACTGGGAGTAAGTTCCTCTCTCGCGCGCACGCAGCAACCCAGAAAAACACAAGACAAGCAGTAGAATCTCTGCTCTACCGGGAGGCAACGAAGTGGCCAAGGTCACAGGGGGCGATACCTGAGCGGAAGCCCTAGGCTAGCGCGAGGGGGCGGAGCGCTGCTGCTGCTGCTGTTGCTCGGGGACGGCGAGGTCGGAGTGGGCGGCGTGGGAAGGCGGTGGGAGGCGGGGGAGGGGGTTCTGCCGATCCGGCCGGAGGGGCGAGAGGTGGGAGGAGACGAGGCGGCGACACGGTCGGGTGGGTGCGTGGGGTACTCCTCCCTGGTCCGGACTGGCCACGCTGCTCGGGGACGGTGAAGGAGGCGAGGGGGGCGGCGAGGGGGACGACGAACACGGCTGGGGGACAGTGGGTGAGATCGATGAGCCAAGGGAGAGATTAGAGAGATTGGGGATTTAGTGTGGGGGGAAGCTTTCTAATGGCGCACCACCCCCTCGTGCGCCATAAGTACGACTATTCTAATGGCGCACAGCGGGGTGGTGCGCCACTAGAATTTAGTGTGGGCGGAAGCTTTCTAATGGCGCACCAACCCCTCGTGCGCCATAAGTACGACTATTCTAATGGCGCACCACCCCTCGGTGCGCCATCAGAATTTTGTTTTATTCAGAACAGTAATATTTTTTTATAAAAATAGTAATAATTTTTTAAAAAATATGTTCAAATTTGTTACTT
>NC_057812.1:603832278-603849268 GCF_018294505.1 Triticum aestivum
GTGCTCGTCGGCGGCGGTGGAGCGGGGAGGGTTGCGGTGGGTCGTCGGCGGTGGTGGAGCTAGCGAGGGAGGGTGCGGGTGGGATCGAGATGGAGGGGGATCGAGATCGAGATGGAGGGGGAATCGAGATCGAGATGGAGGGGGATCAAGATCAAGTGTCCTCATGAATTCAAAAAGTGCCCATGAAATTTAAAAACATTCATGATATCAAAAAGTGCCCATTAAATACAATCGATCTTAGCTAGCTATCTGTTCACAATCTTCTTGCCCTTCTTTTTCGCAAATGGAGCTCTTCTGTGGAACGGACGTCCTTTAGGTAGGGTGGTCCTGCTTCTTCTTGTGTTGTGTGCTGCTACTTCATCGTCGTCGTCATGTTCGATCTTCGGGTCACCGTACTTGTCGAAGTCTTGCTCACTGGCTACTCCATCCATTCCGATGATCTTCCTTTTGCCTCTCCTCATAACAACACGACTGGGCTTTGACGGGTCGGTAATGAAGAAGCATTGGTCCACTTGGGAAGCCAGTACCCATGGCTCATTTTTCGCGGTGACATTTGCGCCCGCGGTCTTGGATTTGGCTTCGGGTATAACCATGGTGGTGAAATACCGGTATTCTTTTAGGACGCTCTTGGCCCATCTGACACGGAACATCGGGACCTTCTCTACAGAATAGCTCAGCTCCCAGATCTCCTTGATCCTTCCGTAGTATCTGTCCTTGTCGTTACCGGTGTAGGATTCCATCGTTACCTTGGAGTTCTGATAACCATCACTCTTCATGTCCTTGTCCTCGGTGTAGAATGTGTAGCCGTTGATATCATACGCCTCATAGGTCATCAGGTTGTGCTCGGCGCCCTGTGACAAGGCGAATATGAGTTGTTCTTCCGCAGAAGAATCTTCATGTAAAGGGTACGACAGAAGCTTCTGCTTGAACCAACGCGTGAAACATGAGTTGTGCTCTTTGAGTATATCTCCTTCCGTCCTCTGTTGGCCTCGGTCATTGTATGTCTTCTCAATAAAGGTTTTGTGCTCAACCACCCAAGGATTGACCACGTCTATGTGTTGTAGCGCGACTAGGTTTGCTCTTTCAAAGTCGGCGAGTCAACCCTCGAAGTCGACATGCATTTCACGGAGACCCTCACGGTGACACCATCCAACGAGCCTGCCGAGGTGCCTGTTGACGGGCAGACCAATGGGGTTCTCGATGCCTAGATATTTCTTGCAGTACGAGATGCACTCTTCGGTCAAAAAGCCCCTGGCTATACTTGCCTCTGGACATGACATGTTGCGAACGTATCCTTTGATGACACCATTCATCCTTTCGAACGGCATCATGTTGTGCAGGAACGTCGGCCCGAGTTGGATGATATCCTCCATGATATGGACCAGGAGATGCACCATAACGTCGAAGAATGCGGGCGGGAAGTACATCTCAAGCTCGCATAGTATCACCACGATCTCTTCCTGTAGCCTTCTGAGTTGCCTCACGCCAATCGACTTCCGAGAGATGACGTTGAAAAAGTTGCATAGGCCAAATAGCGTTTCACGGACGTGCGCGTCCATGATCCCACCAATTTCAACTGGAAGTATCTGCGTCATCAGCACGTGACAGTCGTGAGACTTCATCCCGCTGAACTTCTGCTTCGCTGGGTCTAGGTATCTGCTTATCTTCCCCGCGTAACCGTAAGGAAGTTTTACTCCTAGGAGGCAGGTGAAAAACTGCTCGATCTCCTCCTGACATAGAGTGAAGCACGCGGGATGGTAGTCATTTCTGGTCTTCTTGGCCTTTTTGCCTTTGCGACGACTTTCTGTGTCCTGCTTCGCCTCATCATCATCATCATCATTAGTGTGAAGCTCCTGCCTGATGCCCATTGATTTCAAGTCTGCCCTTGCTTTCGGCCCATCTTTGGTCCTCTCTGGCATGTTGACCAGGGTACCAAGCAGACTCTCGCAGACGTTCTTCGTGATATGCATGACAACAAGGCTGTGAGGCACACGGTGGATCTTCCAGTACGGCAAGTCCCAGAAAACAGACCTCGTTTTCCATACCTTCAGCAACGGCTCTGGCACCTTTCGCTTCTTTCCCGGCTCTGGCGCCTTTTGCTTCTTTCCCGGTAGTGGGCAGTCTTTCCAATTTTTCAACAGCTCGTCTATTTCCTCGCCGCTCCTCGTAAACGGGCGTTTTCGGGGTTCGGTTTCACCATCGAACAGATCCTTGCGTTTCCTCCACGGGTCATCGTCGCGAAGCCACCTTCGATGTCCCATGAACACTGTTTTCGAAGACCGGGATCTCTATCTAGCTGGCGATACGTTGTGTCATCCATGCACCTTACGCATCTAGAAAATCCGTGGACTACCTGCCCCGCGAGATATCCGTAACCGAGATAGTCATGCACCGTCGTGAGCAGTGCGGCTCTCATAGGGAAATATTCTTTCTCTGCGGCATCCCACGTATTGGCTGGCGTTTTCCACAGCGTGTCTAGCTCCTCCTTCAGCAGCCCCAGAGACAGATTGATGTCGTTCCCTGGTTGTTTCGGCCCTTCAATTAGCATACTCATGTGAATATCCTTCCTCTTCATGCACAACCAGGGGGGAAGGTTGTACATCCACACAAACACAGGCCAGGTGCTATGTGTGCTTCTCTGGCTGCCAAACGGATTGACTCCATCGGTGCTCAGGCCCAGCACGATGTTCCTTGGATCCTTCCAAAATTCTGGGTATTCGAAGTTCAACGCTTGCCACTGGCTCGCATCCTTAGGGTGACTCAGCATCTTGTCTTTTTTATTTATCTCTAGATCATTTCCGTCATCTTCCCGCTTCTTCTCCTCCCTATCCGCGTGCCAACGCAGGAGCTTTTCTACCTTAGGGTCCGCGAAATACCGCTGGAGACGAGGAGTGATCGGAAAGTACCACGCCGATTTTCGAGGAGCTTCCTTCCTCTTGTTGTATCGAGTGACGCCGCACACCGGACATATGGTAGACTCCGCGTGCTCGTCCCGATAAATGAAACAATTGTTCATGCACACATGGTATTTCACGTGCGGTAAATCCAGAGGACACACGATTTTCTTCGCCTCCTCGAAACTGGTCGGGCACTTGTTCCCCTTGGGAAGATGTTCGTGCCAGAATGACATGTTCTCGTCGAAGCATGCGTCGGTCATTTGTGTTTTACCTTCATCTCCAGAGCCATGAGCATTACTTTCAGGCAGGTATCCTCGAGCCTGCATCCTTCATACAATGGAGTAATCGCGTGTATATCCAGTTGATCCAGCTTGGCTTTCTCTCGGGCGGCAGCTCTTGTGTTATCCGTCTGCTTGAGAAGCAGCTCTTGAATATGAGGGTCCTGCACCCAGCCTCCATCGTCGTCTGCTCTGGCATCTTCATCTTCATGATCATGCCCTTCGTCTTGATCTTCCTCATCATCATGTACGACATCTTCTACATGATGACTGTGTACAGCATCACCGTCATGATCATGTCATGGAGATTCTTCGTCTTCTCGCCCGCCCTCGCCGTGGTGGTACTTGTCTTGTTGCCCTTCCTCATTTCTTGCCTGGCCCCGGCCATGGACGACTTCATAGTCATCTTCATCACCTTGCCACCGATAGCCATCCATGAAACCACGCAAGAGCATGTGGTCCCGCACCTGCTCGGAATCTGGGTCCGCAATAAGGCTCTTCAGCTTGCATCTTCGACACGGACATCTTATCTCCGTCTCGTTCTTTTGAAGCATCTCGGCCTTCGTGGAGCTAAAAAACCTATTCACGATGCCTTCAGTCATCGTGCGGACCATGGTCGCCTGCGGGGTAGAGCAAAACGATATTTTAGAACCAAGAAAAAATTTGGCATGACCTTCCCTAAAAATAGGACCAAAAAGAATGCATAGTGCCAAAATTCTCGCCGAAACGGAAATGAATCAAAACATTCCGGCAAAATATTGGCAACTATCGCATCTCAAATACCGGTACCTTCAAACACAAACATATATGCAACACCACAAACACATGCAACACCACAAACATACATAGATCTAGCTAGGCCACAAAAAGTGCATGTGCATGTTGTTGGAGCGAGCTAGGGAGAAAAAAAGTAGATCTACATCATGAAGATAGCTTTCCCCTTACTTACCTATCAAAAAAAAGGTAATTTCACCACTTAATTTTGATGAATCTATGGTGGAAATGAGGTGAGGAGGAGGAGGCAGCCAAAAGCTTGGAGAAGGAGGTGGAGGGAATGAAGTGGGGAAAGTGAGTGGGTAGGTGTGGGGCTGTCCAAAATATCTTATTGGGGTCCTAGGTTACTAATGGCACACCACAAGGAAATGCGCCATTAGTAACCCTGGTTACTAATGGCGCACCTGCAGGTGGTGCGCCATTAGAAGTTTTGCAAAAAAGTAAAAAATATAAATATATATACTAATGGCGCACCGTGTAATAGTGCGCCATTACTAGTTTAAACTAGTAATGGCGCACTGTGAAACGGTGCGCCATTAGTAGTTTTGCAAAAAAAGAATAAGAAAAAAATTACAGTAATGGTGCACTCTCTGCCTGGTGCACCATTACTAGTTAGAACTAGTAATGGCGCATTGTCGACCTGATGTGCCATTAGTATGTATGGAAAAATGGAAAAAAAATTAATACTAGTGGTGCACCCTGTTTCTGGTTTGCCATTAGTGTCTTCCACACTAATGGCGCATCACCAACAGGTGCGCCCTTAGTAAATAGTAGTGGCGCACTACTTCCCTGGTGCGCCATTAGTATCAATCCTATCTATAGCCCTTTTCCTAGTAGTGCTCTCACCCTCTCCATATCAAAACAAGATGACAATGTCCACTCTATCTCTCTCCTCACCGGTGGTCACAGATCCAGCCGAATCCCGTCCGCTGCGGGAGGTGAGGAGGTGCAGCATTGATGTTGTCGCCGGTGGTGACGGAGGAAGCCGATGTGCACCGTCCTCTCGGAGTCGACGCTGGCACGGACGAAGATCCTCCGCACCCTTGTTCGCTGCCGTCGTGTGGGCAGATCCCGCCCGCCCACCTAAACGACATCTCGCCCACCTGAGGTATAACTTCTTGTACTGGTCCAGCTCCCCAGGTCGCTGCATGCGGGTTTTCTTCTATGCGACTACTCCCAAGCTCCCCATGCATAGTAGCTAGGGTTCTTCGGCTGGTCCAACATCACCTACTAGTACTATTATAGAGGAAATGCCACTCAAAAAGTTGTCCTGATTTATGCCTCGGTGGAGGTATACATGTTGTTTCAACAAAAAGTACATGGTGGTTGTGCGGTCATTGTCCATATGGTGGTAGTACTATCACTGGTTAAATGAAGAAATGCTTTTTTTTCTCGGGTATCCTGGTTTAGTTCCCATCAAGATAATTATGATGCTTCTGTTTGTTGGTGTACTTTTCATTAATTCTTATTGACAATTGAGGTGTCGTTGCTAACCCTTTTTATATTTTTGGAAACAACGATGCGTGTCTCCATACCCGGGCATGTCTTCCTCAATTTTAGTGGAACTGCACAAAATTTGATGGCCATTGTTGTTCCGCCTCACTGTCCTCTCCCACGTGGTTCTTCCTTCCTCAAGCTTGATTACTGAGAAGAAACAGACCACAGTGAGGATTTGTCGAACTTCTTAGGTCCCTCACCCAAACTTGATGCCAAATGGATGATGCATCACCATGAAGACCTATCGATGCTCATGGTTGCGCCTCATGGTTGCGTCGGCTGGTGAAGCTGATCGATTTTCGACGAAAAACAAGCTGTCTTCCATCAGTGCTCTTTGCTTGTTACGCGCAAAGATGATATCCTTCGTCAGTTCACCTTGGTTGCATTGGAGACGCAGTCGTCTTTCACGTTGGTGCAATTTTCGCTATGGTTTTACGACAGGTGGGCCCAAAATGTGGCTGGCTCACCTGTCATACAGCCAAAAGCAAGTGCAGTGAAGGCACCGGAGCTCAGTCCGTACTACAGTAGTATATATATAAGCGGGAGCCTCAGCGCTTGTTTGCTAGGGTTTGCACTCTCCACACGCTCGCCGCACTACATATATGTTACTCCCTCCTTTCCGAATTACTTGTCTTAGAATTGTCTAGATACGGAGGATCTAGCACTAAAATGAATCTAGATACATTTGCTAGGGTTTGCTATATTCACAGTCTCTCACCCTCTCTTCACCAGATCTAAACAAGACTGTGTTGGCCTCTTGTCTCTCTCTCCCCTCTCACAGCTCGTGAAGGAGGCGTCTGTATCCCGTCGCACCGAGAAGGGGAGGAGGTGCGGCGTTCACTCTATTGCCTTCGGTGAGGGAGGGAATCCACTGTCGGCTGCGCTGTTCTCTTTCACCCAGCGCCTATGCGGCAGGGCCACCGACCCCTTCTTCCTCGCTGCCGAACTTAGTGTGGGCAGATCCGGCCTCCCGCGTGCACGCCTTGCCACATCCCGACGACCCTAAGGTATAAGTTTTTTTGAAACAGTCGTTGCTCTAGCTGCATGTGGATCTTTTTCGATCTGTAGTCAAATCTAGGTCTTGGTTCAAAGAGGAATGAAGGGTGCGGTGGGTTGGAGCAAGAATCTAGGACGTGGTTCAATGAGGAAATGAGGGGCGGAAAGTAGTATAGACTGGCTATCCAGCCGCTTTGTAGGTCGAAAAGGGAAAAAGGGGGTAACCCAGTACACACATCTGTAAGGAACCGATCTCTTTGTTGAAAAGGGAAAGAAACTGGGGGTCGGGTAGTTTGTTCACGACTAGATTTGCTGCCATCACATAGGAAGAAGGTTCAATGAGAACAAATATGGGACCAGCGCATATATGCTGCTTGGCTACATACTCTGCATCACCCATTTATACGTGTGGACGCACATGGTGCTAGCATGTCCCATGCAGCTATTTTGTTGTTGTTAATCTCAGAATTAACTACTGATCTATTTTAAAAGAATCTATCTATTAATATGAATCAATGCAACCGTTTTAGAAATGCCACTGTCCTATACTTTGTTTTCCATCAAGATAAAGTAGATGCTTCTTTTTGTGGCCGCATGTTTCATCCTCCTTTATTGGCTAGTAATTGTTTTCTTTTTGGCCTCTTAAAACAGGGATATCTATTCAACTTGTTTCTATAGAAAACTTAAATGTCACACCAGCAACTTTGCTTGATTTCAGTGCAACTGCACAAAACTTGATTGGATTTCCTATTCGTGTTGGTAGATTCGTATTTTATGTTGGTCGTCTCATGAAAGGTCAGTACAGGCCTTCATCCACATGATTGTGCAGTGTGCTTTGAGATGATGTGCTACTTGTATTGGAACTGTTTTAAATAAATGATGAATTGAAGCTATTGTATTGTCGTCTTTTCCCATTAAGTAGTGAACAAAAATGGGACCAACCCAGACATGATGCTAGTTGCTTTGTTACAATAAATTTAGCATCAACCCCTTTATAAGCCAGTAATTGATGCCACTCTCAGAATTAACTACTGAATCTTATTTCAAAACTGCAACACTTGTTAGGGATTGGCGGGATTACCATTTTTGTGGTCGCATGTTTCATCCTCCTTTATTAGCCAGTAATTGATTCCTTTTTTGCATCTGTTTATACAGGGATATCTATTCAACTTGTTGCTATTGTGACATTTTGCTTCGCTGCATGAAACTCTTTGCTTGATTTTAGTGCAACTGCACAAAACGAGATTGGATTTCCTATTCGTGTTGGCAGATTCGTACGTGATCTTGTGTGCGTCATGACAGGTTGGTACTTGCCTTCATCCACATGATCGTGCAGTGCGTTTTGAGATGTTGTGCTACTTTATTGGTACTGTTTTAAATAAATGATGAATTGAAGATATTGTATTGTTGTCTTTTCCCGTTAAGTAGTGAACAAAAATGGGACCAACCCAGACATGATGCTTGTTGCTTTGTTACAACAAATTCAACATCATCCCCTTTATAAGCTTTGTCGTTCTTTATACATGTTGAAACAAGGCATTGTTAAGATAATGTCTCAGTCAATATGAATGAATCACACTGATGGAGAATTGCTACTCTCCTGCTTTGTTTCCCATTAAGATAAAGTAGATTAGTAGATGCTTTTCTTCTGGGAGTACAAGTCATCAACCATTATTTCTTAGTAATTGTCTCCCTTATACCTATTGTTGCTTACAGGGATATCAAAATTAAAGCTCGGTTTTACTCAGACTTTGGTTTTAGTTGAACTGCACAAAAGGAGCCAATGTGTAAGGCAAACTACTGCATTACTGGGTCTAGTTGGTCGTTCCACTTTGCAGAAAGAAGTAGTCACTGTTTGCGCTACATTACAGAAGGAATGACCGAGAAGCTTTACAGAGTATTATTAGACACCGGTGACATGACTAGTCTGCAGAGACCATTGGCAATTTAACAATACGTAGAGTGCCCTGGGCAAAAAGTGCCCAAACAAGTATAAAAGCTACGACATGACTCCACAATCATAGGCATTACATATTTTGATGGGAAAAGCTTGTCAAAGTTTAATCATTGATGTTAGCAAGAAGACGCTAGTTTAATATATTGGTATTGGAAAACCTTGTCAAAATTTGCTCATTGATGTTAGCCAGAAGACATGCATTTGATATTTTTGAGTGGGACGCCCTTGCTGTGAGCAGCGTCGAGTGTTTTTTCCTATTCTTGTGTTCAGTTTAGAAGTAAATAGTTACTCTGCTAAGATATTCCTGTGTTAGAGTTTGTTCTGAATATTGTCTATGTAATGTCAGGCCTTGTGTTTGATTGCAAAGTTGAGCTTGGAATGTTGTGGCATGCGGCATCACGAGCTGTTCACCATGCCTCCTGAGAATAATGCTTCGTATTGTTTTGCATGTCGATCTAATGCCAGTGATTTGCTTGTTAAGAAGATCATTCTCTTCTGTTGTTTCCGTGCTTAAGAAGTTCATCGTATGATGTTTCATTCATAACCTATACGACAAGTCGGGTAGGTTAGACATGAAACCATATGATCTTCCGACCAACTCATGATATTAGGTAGTGACTGGATCGTTGTTTTCCAACCAAAACCGCTTGTAAAACTGACGCTTGTAAATTAAAGCAGATGGCCTCGGGCAAAGGCGCTTGGTTGGTCGATTTCGACTAGTAAAATATCGGAAGTACTTGACACACGATAAAAACGCTGAACAACACTCGGACGATTGCTAATCCAGCCGTTAGCTGCTGTTTCAGCCTTGCCCATGGATGGCATGATACGCACGTCATGCATGTATCGTCTGGTAATGTCCTCCATATAGCAGTGCTCGTAAAATATACATTGGTCTCTCAAATTACACGCGTAACCCGCCGGTTTTACTTACAGACCTCGGGCCCTCGGTTTCATTACGCCTGTATTTTATGCATTGTTTTCGATGACGAGTAACTAACACTTGTATGTTAATACAAGTTTGAAATAAACCAGAGCTCCCAAGCGCGGCCTTACCGTTTCATGCCATCTCAGTTTCTTGAAGGTGCCCATAGGTGTCCGATGATCCTGGCTTCCTGAATGAGTAGCGGGCGCTGTATCAGACCATCCGTATGGACCGCGAGGCCCTCTCCGTTGTCCTTCGATTTGTTGCGCTCATCGTGGCTCTGAGCATTGTTAACATCGTCAACGAACATGAGGATTCAGGAGATGACTTTATTTTGACTCGATGACACTAGCGACCCACTAGGGCCATAGCTGTACGTACGCAAGTGCCTCCTTATTATGTACAACTATATTTTTTTTGCTTTCTCCTAGTTTCGTGACATCACGGTCCCACACCATTGTCAACCTATGTAGTCAATATAAACGAGAGAATTGCACAAGGTGCAGCCGACAGCTGGGACCAAGCAGCTCGAGCAGTATTTGTGTTTTTGAGGCGTGAGCACTATAGAGTTTTTCTTGGCGATGATTTCGTTGTTGTTCAGAGGATAGCAGGGTATTAACTGGGCGGGTTGTGGCCCGTCTAGCCCAGGCCAGAAATCTAGCCCAGATACTATTTTTTTCAAGATGAAAATGTCTAGCCCAGCTATACGTCTTTTTGAGGAATACCCAGGCAAGGTCAAGTTGTTATTCTCCGCCCCGCTGGGCTGCAAATCTTCCTAGGAGGGATGCATTAGGCTTAACAGGAAAATGGGCTTTAAAAAAATAATAAATGGGATGTAATTATAAAAACTGGGTAGTAACTATAAAAAATGCACCAAACACGAAATAAGTTTATAATATATTATTTCTGGATTTTGAAAATCTTAAATTTTCATTGTTGCACGCGCAATGTTTCATTGGATTTTTACGTAATACAAGTTTATATTTAATCTGACTAAAAATTTGGGATAAAAATATTTCGGAGCCCATCAAAATGTGGGAAATTTTATTGACTTCTGTCTTCAACGGTTGGATGAAATTTTTAATCATTGTCCTAACTAGAAAATGGGTTGTACTTTTAACAAACTGTAAATGGGTTGTTGTAAATTCCATTAGAATTCCAAAATGGTCATTGGATTGTTGTCCTAGTAGCAGTGGTCATTGGATTCCATTAGAATTCCAAAATGGGTTGTTGTCCTAGCAGCAGTGGTCATTGGATGTCTATCCAACGGATGTCGTGCTTCTTCTTCAATTTCGGATATTCTTAGCTTCAGCCGCCCAAAAAATGATTACTCCCCCTGACATCTGGGGTGCACCGTTTCGGAGGCTGACCTATGGGCCTACTAAGTTGGGGCGTACCAAGGGCTTTGTCAACTTAGTCAATAATAAACGTTTCTAGCTTCACTGACCGTACGATGTCCATCCAACGGCCGTAGTGCTTCTTCAACCTCTGGTCTTCTTGGTCCAGCCGCCGAAAGCAGCGCCGGTCGTGCCGCCTGCTCCTGCCTCCCGTGGCCGGCTGTGCTGCCGCGGAGGCCTCACCGCCCCCATACTACTCCCACCGCTGGCCAGGCCATCCCTCCACTCACCCACACCCCCTGTTATTCTACAGCGACGGCAGCCTCACACTGCAGCCAAACCAGTGAACCCTCGTACTTCTCTTTGTGCGGGCTTCCACTTCTGCGTCTTCCCCGGCTCCGCGTCGTCCCCTTCCTAGGCCTCGCCATCGTCCCGACCACCGCCCTGGTGCTCTCAGCGCGGCGTGGTCAACGTGGTCAACGACTGTCTGTGTCAAAACCGGCGAATCTCGGGTAGGGGGTCCCGAACTGTGCGTCAAGGCCGGATGGTAATAGGAGACAAGGGACAAGATGTTTTTTACCCAGGTTCGGGCCCTCTCGACGGAGGTAATACCCTACTCCTGCTTGATTAATATTGATGATATGGGTAGTACAAGAGTATATCTACCACGAGATTAAGGAGGCTAAACCCTAGAAGCTAGCCTATGGTACGATTGTTGTGTATGGAGTTGAATACCTACGGACTACAACCCTCTGGTTTATACAGACACCGGATAGGGTTAGGGTTACACAGAGTCGGTTACAATAGTAGGAGATCTTGAATATCCGCATCGCCAAGCTTGCCTTCCACGCCAAGGGAAGTCCCATCCGGACACGGGACGAAGTCTTCAATCTTGTATCTTCATAGTCCAGGAGTCCGGCTAAAGGTATAGTCCGGCTACCCGAACACCCCCTAATCCAGGACTCCCTCAGTAGCCTCTGAACCAGGCTTCAATGACGACGAGTCTGGTTCGCAAATTGTCTTCGGCATTGCAAGGCGGGTTCCTCCTCCAAGTCCTTCATAGAAGATTGTAGACACCAAGAGTAGTGTCCGACTCTGCAAAATAAGCTTCCACATATTGCCATAGAGAGAATAATATTAACACAAATCAAATCTTCTGACGTATTCCGCAGTGCGTCATCACACTACAGCCAAGTCCTTTACTCGAATCGTTTTCACTTTTCCACCTCAGCGTGTTTTGCGAGGTGGTTTCCTTGGCACGTCTTGTCAAAGCAGAGATTGTGTGCCCCCTTTTACGGGATTCTCATCAATACGGACGTGGGTAACCCAATCGTGCCCGTTAGAATGTTTTCTCGATTAAAAGCGAGTCCTAAACGGTTACGGGGAGGGCTCCTAGTATTCAACCTCTTATGAAGAGACCAAGGCCTTACTCCTTTTTCCAATCTCAAACGAGTTCGCCCGTCGCCTCGAGTTCCAACACCCTAGGCTTCAGATTCCAGGCGCTTCGGAACTTCGACAATGTCTGGTTCCGACCTTCAAGTCCGATGGATGCCCTCCTCCATCACGGAGGAGGACGTGCTAAAGTTGAGAGAGGCTAAGTTCTTGACCGCCGAAATTTCGCATAGGTTGCCTGCTCAAAGGCAGGCTATTCCCAGTCCCCAGCCCGGTGAGAGCGTAGTGTTCATGTCTCACTTCCTTCGGGGGTTAGGCTTCCCGATGGATCCCTTCGTGAGGGGGCTGCTGTTTTATTACGGGTTGGAATTTCATGACTTCGCTCCGGAGTCCATCCTCCACATTTCCTCATTCAGCATTGTGTGCGAAGTGTTCCTCTGTGTCACTCCTCACTTCGGATTATGGCTCAAGACTTTTCGAGTGGAGCCGAAGATGATCAAGGGACGGCACGCAGAGTGCGGAGGCGCTGTCATAAGTAAGAATGCCGATGCTCCATGGCCCGAGGGCTCCTTTCAAGAGGAGCTTGGCTTGTGGCAATGAGAATGGTTCTATATCACCGCTCCCAGGAGCGCCAAGTGGGCGGCGCCTCCTGCCTTTCGCTCGGGTCCCCCATCATGGCTAGTGTCATGGATCAACAAAGGATTAGATTGGGGGTTATCCAAAGACGTGCCCTTGTTGCAGGGCCGCATCAGGGATCTCTTAGAAAGAGACCTCAACCTGGTCAAGGTGACGCAGGTCATGCTGATTCGCCGAACACTGCCCGGAAAATGTCGCTCGCTTCGTCTGTGGGAGTTTAATCTGGAGGGACCACGAGCTCTCCATCATTTTATAGGCGCAACGTCCGTGGAGATGTATAAACTGTTCTTCGGATCACAAATGATGTGCCCAGATTTGACCGAGGACGTAGGCCTAAGCTGCAATCGCCCGGATACCGAAGTAAGTAACCTTGTGCCCGGACCTACTATCCATATAATCGTCATAAACTTGCCCCTAAAAGAGCTGTCCTTTTAAACAGGAGTGGATAGTGAAGGCAAAGTTGATCAGGTGTCCGGCTCCCCTTCCTGAAACGAGGCCGGATCCCGTGCTTGTCAGGATGTTGAAGATAATTCCTTTGGAGGGAAGTAAGGGGAAGGACAAGGGAACTATGGCCTCCTCAAAGGAGGCTGCTCCGAAGGGAGGAACCGACAATTCCTCTCCCAAGGGGAAGAAGAGGGCCGCCTCTGACGACCCGGAGACCATGGCCCCGAAGCGGAGGAGAAAATCCTCGTCAGAGGGTCCGACACCGGGGAGTTCCTCGGCCGAACTATGCCCTCAAAGGGATCAGCCCTCCAGCGAGCCGTAAGTAGAGAGAGGTTTTCCTTTTGAGGGATGAGAGAAATCCTTGATTTATATCTGAGAAGATTAACCGAAATTTTACCTTGTAGGTCGGACCTCAGCACTTCTCAGCAGAGCTCGTCTTCGGGGGATGTTCTTCCAGAGATGATGGAGAGCGGGACGCCTCCCCCTGCCGTACCGCCAAGCGAGGCGGGCGACCCTGAGGTGTCATCGCGGAGGGTTTCTCTGAATCCGGCAGGGGCGGAAGATAGCTATGTGGCCCCCCAAGGCTCTTTGTGACACTCCAAAAATTTTTATTTGGTTTTCAGCAAAAACTTTGTGGTTTTTGAAAAGAGGCCATTTAAAATTTTCCAGAAAACCTTCCTCTTAGAAACTTCCTTTGCTTTCGCAAGGATTTTATTTTTGTTCAAACTATGGTGTTTGATCTTTTGAAACTTCTTCTCTGTTGGTTCCCTCTCAAATTATTTTGGGAGTTTAATCTTTTCTTCTAAAAAGAAACTCTATGAAAATCTGGGTTTTTCATATCTTGGAAACCACCCATGATTTTGTATTTTTGCCCATGTGGTAAAACCCCTCCAAAACCTCCCCTCCTCCTTGTAATCAACCTAAATTCTCTGTCCCAACTAATCCAAGCAAGTTTTGGATTTTATTCTAATTTTCTTTCCCCTCAAATCTTTTCTGCAAATTATTTGGAGCCTGAGAGATTTTCAAAGCAAGTACCCTTTTGCATTTGAGTTTTGACCTCAAACCAACTCTCCTGGATAGTCCTTTGTACCCACAACCCAGAACCATCTTGATCCACTCCTCCTCTTTTCAAATTTTTCAAATTTCAGTCTCTGCAAGTTTGGACCAAATTTGCCAAATTTGGTGAAATTCATATCTACACTTCTTCAAAAATTCCACCAAAATTCAGGCAGCCTACTGGAGCAATGAGTAGCCGCTCCACCAAAAATCAGCTCAAGGAAAAATCCCTAGATGCCTAGATCATTCTGTCGAACACCTTTCATGCACTGTTCTGTTCATCTTCAGTTAAGTTCAGAGATTCAGTGTCGTTTTTCCTTCGTCAGACTCGGTCACGCGGCCACAGTGCGCCCTGGCGCGTTGCACGCAGCCCCTTCTCCCTGGCCAGCACCCCGCACGCACGCTTGGACGATTCCTGGCTTTGGTAGCGACGAGCCTCGCCGGCGTTGGAAGCTTCTGCGGTGGCTGCACCTTCCGTGGCGGCCAGCGAGGGCCCGAGCCCGCTCGCCACGCCACCCGGCGCCACCCAACGCCCCCTGGCTCTCTGCGTGTCCCTGCCATGCCAACGCACGCCCGTGGCACCGTCGCCGTGGCCCGGCAAGCACGGAACGTGCTCCCTGCCGCCGACGGGCCGCGCCACCCCCGTTCCGTCGAGCTCGCCCTAAACACCCAAATCCCGGCTAGTTTAGCACCCAAATGGACCCAGTGAACCCCCACGACGGCGCTCGACCCCTAAATCTCCCCCGACCAAGCACGGCGCCACCATAACCATCGCCGGAAATCCACGTTCACGGCCACCGCCTCGGATCGCCTATAAAAGGAGACCCGAGCTCGCCCTCAAGCACGCACGACCACTGCACCCCACAAACACCCCGCCAGGCCACTGGAGGAGCCTCGAGGAGGTCTCCTCCCCCGACTCCGGCCGCCCCATTCCGCCTCGGCCTCCACCTCGATTCGCTCCGGTGAGGTCGTCGCCGGCGCCTAAACCCCGTCCGTTACCCCCTCTAGCTACCAGAAGTCTAACCCCCTCCCCAATTTGATCTTCACAGCTCTCTCTGACGAAGTCCGCAACCACCCGAACCGCCGTCCGCCGGAGCAAGGCTCGCCGTCGACGTGGTGCTCGCCGACCGCCACCACCACCACCAATCAACGCGGAAGGGCGCCCTGAACACGGAGGTACCCTCCGACCTTCCTGCCTCGCCGTGGATCGCCGCCAGCGACCATCGCGGCTCTCGGGCGCCAACGAGCTTCGTCCCCCGTTTGAAAGTTTAAACCTGACGAGTGGGACCCACCCGTCAGCCTCTCAGATCCTTTTAAACGAATCGTTTTCTGAAAACGCCTTCGGGCAAAATACGCTTTCCCCTCTGGGCTGGCGTATTCAAGACTGGAACGTTTTCTGTTTTTATAAGCTAGGCCCTAGAAATCTTCTGTTTCATTACAGATGAGTCCCTGGACAAAAACCTTTATAACTTTTAAATAGAAAAGTATTTTTGATTGATTCTTTTTCTGTCCTCTTTAAAATTTTGTCTAGTTTTTTATCAGAGTTATTTTAAAAATATTTGGAATACTTTTTGTGCACCTCTTGGTATTTACGATAGCTCATATATTTTCTTTATACCGTAGATACCGAAGGAGGTGACGGAGCCGCGAACTTCACCGAGCTAGGCTCCGACTACTCCGAACCAGGCAAGCATGTTTGAACTTTTGATATGATGATTGTTTTGGCATGTTTGCATTAAGTAGTTTATGGCATGTTGATGAACATACCGACGAATGTTCTGTTACCTGAGACGATGAGGCAAGTGAGTTTCGAAAATCCATGAGTGGATGGATGTGAGTATGCATGGCCATGTGTTGGCATGAGGATGGGTAAGATGGCAGTGTTGTAGCATGCCAGGCTTATGCCAGACTATGTGACTTCAATGTCAACTCGTATCATTCCAGTTCCTTCCATTCTTCCTTCCTTGTACTACCACATGTTTTCTGCAAGGAATATGGATTAGTAAGTTGTAAACCGCTTTCCTGGTACACACCAAAAAGGAGAGGCCGTGATGATGGTTCCATGGCCCTGGATTAAAGCCAGTCATCCGGTCAGGGGGCATGGGTGTTTCCGGTTGGGACCGAGAGGGGGGCACCCCTTAGAGCGCGCGTATATAAATTTGATCCCATGCTATTCGAGATTGTGATCTCCCCCTCTCAAAAGTTTTTCTTGGATGATGTCTAGGGTGATTCCTAGCATCGAGAGGTAGGATGGGTGTGTACTGGTTAGCTGTGTTTTCTTCCGAAATACCGTAAACAGAAATAGTCCTTCGTGACTACGGAAATCCGTTGGCTGTGGGAAAAATTTTGTACAAACTCTGCAGAGTCATATATTCCTTCGAATCATCTATTCCATGTCCAAATTCAATATTATCTTATCCTGACCAAATGTTAGTTTTGATGACAGAGACTCCAGTGAATCGCATGAGTGCTAAGTCCGGTTAAATGATTATTCCTGTGGATGGACTAACCCGTTTACTCTCATGAATTGAATATTTATTATGAGCATTATTTCCTTGTGAATAAAAGCCCTTTATGTGGTGTCGCTAAGACGCCTGACTGTGGCATTTCTTTTAAAGCCCTTTATGTGGTGTCGCTAAGACGCCCGACTGTGGCATTTTTTAAAGCCCTTTCTGTGATGTCGCCCCGACGTCCGACTGTGGCATTCCTTTTAAAGCCCTTTATGTGGTGTCGCTAAGATGCCCGACTGTGGCATTTCTTTTAAAGCCCTTTATGTGGTGTCGCTAAGACGCCCGACTGTG
>NC_057812.1:603849706-603859564 GCF_018294505.1 Triticum aestivum
AAAGCCCTTTCTGTGATGTCGCCCCGACGTCCGACATTGGCATTCCTTTTAAAGCCCTTTATGTGGTGTCGCTAAGACGCCCGACTGTGGTATTTCTTTCAAAGCCCTTCCTGTGATGTCGCCCCGACGTCCGACTGTGGCATTTCTTTTAAAGCCCTTTATGTGGTGTCGCTAAGACGCCCGACTGTGGCATCATTTCCTTATATTTATTTGTTCACCTTTCGAGGCGTCGCTTCAGACACCCGATCGGTCTTCATTTATGTTTTGTTGGGATTTCAAGCGGACTACCGCCGTTTCCCTTTTTCTTACCTTGTTATGCTAATATTTGAATGTACATTGGTGAATTAATCAGGACGCATTCATGCATGCATTTGTTATATCTTACGTCCGAACTGTCTTGCGAGTACTTTCAAAGTACTCACTGGCTTGTTGATTTGGCCAGATGCTGACGAAGGCGATCTCATGGATGAAGAATTTGATAACGAGTCCAACGCCTAGAGGAGTCCCAGTCAGTCTCGTTCGACCCTGGATTTGGTCACTGTATTATATCCGCTTCCGCTACCAAATAAATTCATCGAGCCTCACCTCGACGCTCGATGAGATGACAGTTTTAGAGACTAGTATCTCTCTCCCCACCGTGTTTTTCCACCACCGCCCTATCCTCGAGTCAGTAGTATGCCTCCACACCACTGTGTCATGTCCGCCATTATGTATATTTATTGGCGTGCTTGTAATAATTTTGTTGAGCAACCGTAGTTCGACCCTGTAATATATTTTATGCTACTGGCTTATTGTATCAAGAATTTGTCTACCAGTGAGGGGGATTTCTCTCATACTGGACTCAAAAGATTGGTTTCCCAATAAATATTTTTATTGGAAAACCGGTCGTGACAAGCTTGGTACCAGAGCCAGGATGACTGTAGAAAGCCACTAGGTGCGACCGCTAATTGGTTATTAGCATGATTGAGCCTTTTCATATTTTCTTGATTGTAGTCATTTTCTGTCAGTCAGCATAAATTTATGATCTGACCATGCAGAATTTTTGCCTACTTTTGTAGATGGCCGACAACAGCTGCGAGTCTCAGACCTTCGCCAACGTGCCCGATGGGTTTGTCAAGCTTCTTTCCTTCATCGTTCAGGTCGCGATGGGGCCATCTGTGCGCCCAGTCTTCACACTCTGCCAGCACCGAGTCAACGACAGTCTGATCATGCACCAGGCCGCGGTGCAGTTCAAGGGAGGGCGTGGTGAGTTACGCCGCTTCCGGTTCTTGGGAAGAGCCATGCCTACGGAGAGGCATGCTATACAGATGGCAGCCCGCGAGGCGATAGCTCGTCTCAGGGATGTCCTCCCCGTGATGAAGACTCGTCGTTACCGTTATCTTCCATGCCATGTGCCTTACACCTGTCACTACGCATTCCCCTGCCCCAGAGGAGAACGAGACGAGGCTTTTGAGATGCTCATTGAGTATCTCTGGGCCCTGGAGGCAGCCTTCGACAACCAGGTGGACGACTTCGGAGCTGCCCGCATGGACTCAGTTCATGGCTGTGCTGCCAACAGGAGGGAGCTCCTACCCACCGCATCGCCACTGACTTTGGTCTCGTCCTCAGCATCTTATACGCCTACTCGTCTCCTACCTTCTACCAAAGAATTCAACCAAGTCATTGCGCCCACTCCAGCACGCACTGCACCACCCTTCGCGCCCACTCCTGTTCGTGTTGTTCCGCCCCTGGCACCCGCTCCGTCCACTCTGCGCAACACTACACGTATGGAGCCTATTAGCGAGGAGGAAGTCGAGTCCCCAACCTCGCTACGCCTCGCCCTCGGCAGGGCAAAGGAGGTCGTCAACATCTCCGCCTGAGTACGCTTAGCCGCCATGTTATGTACCGCTTTGTATGATATGTTTATATGTACATAGGTTGTGAGAAGTAGCCTGTTTGCGCATCATGTAGGATCTGGAGAAGTGCACTAGCCTAAATAACATGTCAGGATTATGTACGCATATCCTAAGTGATGTATTGTATAATCACCGCCCGCGTGTAAGATATGCAATGAGCAGTCCTTCTCCGTGCGCAAGTCGATTTGTTTTTCTTAAGTAAGCTTGGTTATTTAATTTTATTTGCCAGCTTTATGCATTTATGGAATTGTTTTTGCGACTCTTTCTGCTTTTCTTATGGGTTTTACAAATATATCCCCAGAGTGAAAAATGTCTCGTCCTTGGACTCGCTCCATGCCAACTCCACCAGAGGAAAATTATGATACACAACCCAACAACGAGTTCACTCAGGGACAGTCAAGCCAACAGGGCAGTGAATCGGCACTTTCACAAATGTGCCGCCTTTATGAGCAGAGTCAGCAACAACATCGGGAAATGATGAACCAAGTCATCAACATGGGAAATCACCATGGACAGTATCAGCAGCATTCCAAGTTATCTGAGCTACAGAAGACACGTCCACAAACATTTTCTCATACTGACAAGCCTCTTGAACCCGAGGATTGGCTTCGAGATATGGAGAGAAAATTAATTATTGCAAGATGTTCAGATCTCGAGAAAGTACTATATGCTCCGCACTATCTCACAGGAGCAGCTGCATCATGGTGGGAGAATTTTCTGCACATGCACCCCAACGAAAATGATATAACCTGGGATGATTTCAAGGAAGGTTTCCGTGGTGCACACATTCCCAAGAGTATTATGAAAATTAAGAAGAGAGAGTTCGATGACCTCAAACAAAGGAACATGACAGTGTCAGAATACAACGGTCAATTTACTCTATTGTCCCGCTATGCCAATGAAGAACGTATGACTGAAAGCAAGAAGATGGAGAAATTCCTTGACGGTCTAGCGCCCGCGCTTAAATGCCAACCGGTAGTTCACACTTTTCCAGATCTTAAGACACTAGTGGACAAAGCTATTACTCTGGAAAATGAGAGACGTAGCTTGGAGGATTTACGCAAGTGAAAAAGAGACCAGACTACTCTTGCACGCAACCACCGAAGCAGGACAGATTTTCAGAAAGGTGGGACACACAAACCTACAACAAACATCTCTCGCCCAACCAAGAATTTACATGCAAGGGACAAAGAGTTCACATATCGCCCAGGCGTTACTTGCTACGCTTGTGGAGAAGAAGGGCACTACCCCAAACAGTGCCCCAAGCCAAGGAACTCGACCCTGAAGCCAAACAATGGTGGAAATAATTCAGTGCCCAAGCGCAACAATTTCAACCCCAACAACAACCACAGGAAGGGTCATCTAAACCACGTGACCAAAGAAGAAGCACAAAATGCTCCGGATATCGTACTCGGTACGTTTCCTGTCAACACAATACCTGCAACGGTTTTGTTTGATTCTGGAGCTTCTCACTCATTCATTTCGAAAAGTTTTGCTTTGCAAAATAATTTTTTGATGTTTCCCTTGGAAAAATCCATGATCATCAAGTCCCCTGGGATTCAGCAAGTTACTCAGAGTTACTGTCAGAATGTGGTCATTGAGTTCGAAGGATTGAAATTTTACGCCAATCTTATTGTGTTGGAAAATAAAGGACTAGATGTCATCCTAGGGATGGACTGGTTAACCACCAACAAAGGTTTTATTGACTGTTTCAACCGGACCGTAATCCTCACGCACCACCATGGGAAGACAATAAAAGTATCAGCCAAGGAAAGAAAAATACCCCGACAGCCGAGCTTGAATAAGGTGGACATTTCTGAGTTAAGCAAGGTTCCAGTAGTATGTGAATTTCCAGACGTATTTCCCGAAGAACTACCAGGCATGCCACCAGACCGAGAAATAGAATTCCGCATTGAGCTAGCACCAGGAACCACCCCCATATACAAGAAACCATACAGAATGGCACCATCCGAGTTGATCGAGTTGAAGAAACAAATAAAGGAATTACTGGACAAGGGATACATTCGAGCCAGCTCCTCACCTTGGGGATCACCAATTTTATTTGCCAAAAAGAAGGATGGAACACTAAGATTGTGCATAGACTACCGAGCACTTAACATGGTCACAGTCAAAAACAAATACCCGATGCCACGAATAAATCATTTATTTGATCAGCTCGCTCAGGCCAAGGTATTCTCAAAGATTGACTTAAGGTCAGGATACCATCAATTAAAAGTGCGAACAGAAGATATCCCCAAAACAGCCTTCACCTCCAGATATGGACTATATGAGTTCACAGTTATGCCTTTTGGATTAACAAACGCCCCCGCATATTTTGTTCACCTCATGAACAAAGTATTTATGAAGTTTATGGACAAGTTCGTTGTGGTATTTATCGATGATATTTTGATATACTCCAAAACACCAGAACAGCACGCGGAACATCTCAGGATTGTGCTAGGAGAACTCAGGAAACATCAATTGTATGCCAAGTTCAGCAAGTGCGAATTTTGGCTAAGACAAGTAGGCTTTCTAGGTCACGTGCTGACCCAAGACGGTATCGCAGTGGACCCGGAGAAAGTTAGGGCCATACTTGACTGGAAGGCACCAGCCAGCGTAATGGACATACGAAGTTTCTTGGGAATGGCAGGATATTACCGCAGATTTATTGAAGGATTCTCCACTCTAGCCAAGCCAATGACGCAGTTACTCAAGAAGGACAAGAAATTTGAATGGACAGAAGCCTGCGAAAAAAGTTTCCAAGAGTTAAAACGGAAATTAACCACAGCACCGGTATTAATTGTGCCAGACATACACTAAAACTATTAGGTGTATTGTGACGCATCCCGAAAAGGTCTCGGGTGCGTGTTGATGCAAGAAGGCAAGGTTGTCGCATACGCTTCACGACAACTCCGCAAGCATGAGGAAAATTATCCCACTCATGACTTAGAAATGGCAGCAGTCATTCATGCACTTAAGGAATGGAGGCATTTCTTACTTGGGAATCGATGTGAAATATACACGGACCATAAAAGTCTCAAATATATTTTCACACAGCCAGAACTAAACTTACGGCAACGGTGCTGGTTGGAATTGGTAAAGGATTATGATGTCGGTATCCACTATCATCCAGGGAAAGCAAATGTAGTGGCCGATGCTCTTAGTCGAAACCCCAGCTCCGATGAAAACAGTCTGCAAAGTTTGAGACCTGAATTCCAACAAGAATTTGCCAAACTCAACTTGTTAATGATCGCGGGAGGCACCATATCAAACATGGAAATAAAGCCCGACCTTGTGGAGAGAATTAAAGAAGCTCAGCCTGGTCACCCCAGCATTGAAGGAATTAAAAGAAAGGTGAATATGGGCAAGGCCTCGGAATTTGTCATAGGCGATGATGGAATATTATGGTACGGGGACAGACTCTGCGTGCCAAACATAGAGGACCTCAGACAGCAAATCCTAGCTGAAGCACACACCACTCCATATTCAATCCACCCTGGAGGAACCAAAATGTATAAGGATATTCAGGAAAGATTTTGGTGGCACGGTATGAAGAGGGACATAGCCACATTCGTTGCATGTTGCGATTCTTGTCAACGCATAAAAGTTGAGCATCAAAAACCAGCCGGACTACTGCAACCAAACAAAATACCTGAGTGGAAATGGGATGAAATAGGGATGGATTTTATTGTCGGACTACCTCGGTCACGATACGGGAATGATGCCATATGGGTCATCACCGATAGATTAACCAAGGTGGCACATTTCATTCCAGTGAAGACAACCTACAACACTCAGAAGCTTGCCAGGATTTATCTCTCCCGTATAGTTTGTCTGCATGGAGTCCCGAAGACTATAATATCCGACAGAGGCACTCAATTTGTCTTGAGATTCTGGGATCATTTACAACAGGCTCTGGGAACTCAATTGGCCTTCAGCACAGGCTATCATCCATAGACTGATGGACAGACTGAACGCATAAACCAAATTTTAGAAGACATGCTGAGAGCATGTGTCCTCACCTATGGAACCAGTTGGGAAGAAAGCCTGCCATATGCCGAGTTCGCATACAACAACAGTTACCAGGCCAGCCTGCAAATGGCACCTTTTGAAGCCCTATACGGACGGAGATGTCGTACCCCGCTAAATTGGACAGAGACCGGAGACAGCCGTATCTTCGGCCCAGACGTGCTCAAAGAAGCCGAGGAAAAAGTCAAGCTAATCAGGGACCGACTCAAGACCGCTCAAAGCCGACAGAAGGGTTATTACGATCAGACACATCGTGGGGTCAATTTAGAACCCGGTGAATTTGTGTACCTACGAGTATCACCTATGAGGGGACTGCAACGGTTTAAGATTAAAGGAAAGTTAGCACCAAGATTCATTGGACCATTCTGCATAGTGGCACGAAGAGGCACTGTAGCCTACCAGCTAGACTTACCCGAAGACTTGTCCGACATTCACGACGTGTTCCACGTCTCTCAATTAAGGAAGTGCGTAAGCAAACTAGAGAAACAAGTATTCCATGAGAACATTGACGTGCAGCCAGACCTCACTTATCGGGAACGCCCAGTAAAAATATTAGAGGAGTCTGAAAGGAGAACCCGACAGAAGACCATCAAGTTTTTCCGAGTACAGTGGAGCAACCACACCGAAAGCGAAGCAACTTGGGAAAGAGAGGATTTTCTTCGGACAGAACATCCATACTTATTTAAGGATCAGCTGGAATCTCAAGGACGAGATTTTTCCTAAGGGGGTAGGTGTTGTGACACTCCACAATTTTTTATTTGGTTTTCAGCAAAAACTTTGTGGTTTTTGAAAAGAGGCCATTTAAAATTTTCCAGAAAACCTTCCTCTTAGAAACTTCCTTTGCTTTGGCAAGGATTTTATTTTTCTTCAAACTATGGTGTTTGATCTTTTGAAACTTCTTCTTTGTTGGTTCCCTCTCAAATTATTTTGGGAGTTTAATCTTTTCTTCTAAAAAGAAACTCTATGAAAATCTGGGTTTTTCATATCTTGGAAACCACCCATGACTTTGTATTTTTGCCCATGTGGTAAAACCCCTCCAAAACCTCCCCTCCTCCTTGTAATCAACCTAAATTCTCTGTCCCAACTAATCCAAGCAAGTTTTGGATTTGATTCTAATTTTCTTTCCCCTCAAATCTTTTCTGCAAATTATTTGGAGCCTGAGAAATTTTCAAAGCAAGTACCCTTTTGCATTTGAGTTTTGACCTCAAACCAACTCTCCTGGATAGTCCTTTGTACCCACAACCCAGAACCATCTTGATCCACTCCTCCTCTTTTCAAATTTTTCAAATTTCAGTCTCTGCAAGTTTGGAACAGATTTGCCAAATTTGGTGAAATTCATATCTACACTTCTTCAAAAATTCCACCAAAATTCAGGCAGCCTACTGGAGCAATGAGTAGCCACTCCACCAAAAAATAGCTCAAGGAAAAATCCCTGGATGCCTAGATCATTCTGTCGAACACCTTGCATGCACTGTTCTGTTCATCTTCAGTTAAGTTCAGAGATTCAGTGTCGTTTTTCCTTCGTCAGACTCGGTCACGCGGCCACAGTGCGCCCTGGCGCGTTGCACGCCGCCCCTTCTCCCTGGCCAGCACCCCGCACGCACGCTTGGCCGATTCCTGGCGTCGGTAGCGACGAGCCTCGCCGGCGTTGGAAGCTTCTGCGGTGGCTGCACCTTCCGTGGCGGCCAGCGAGGGCCTGAGCCCGCTCGCCACGCCACCCGGCGCCACCCAACGCCCCCTGGCTCTCCGCATGTCCCTGCCATGCCAACGCACGCCCGTGGCACCGTCGCCGTGGCCCGGCAAGCACGGAACGTGCTCCCTGCCGCCGACGGGCCGCGCCACCCCAGTTCCGTCGAGCTCGCCCTAAACACCCAAATCCCGGCTAGTTTAGCACCCAAACGGACCCAGTGAACCCCCACGACGGTGCTCGACCCCTAAATCTCCCCCGACCAAGCACGGCGCCACCGTAACCATCGCTGGAAATCCACGTTCACGGCCACCGCCTCGGATCGCCTATAAAAGGAGACCCCAGCTCGCCCTCAAGCACGCACGACCACTGCACCCCACAAACACCCCGCCAGGACACTGGAGGAGCCTCGAGGAGGTCTCCTCCCCCGACTCCGGCCGCCCCATTCCGCCTCGGCCTCCACCTCGATTCGCTCCGGTGAGGCCGTCGCCGGCGCCCAAATCTTCACAGCTCTCTCCGACGAAGTCCGCAACCACCCGAACCGCCGTCCGCCGGAGCAAGGCTCGCCGTCGACGTGGTGCTCGCCGACCGCCACCACCACCACCAACCGACGCGGAAGGGCGCCCTGAACACGGAGGTACCCTCCGATCTTCCTGCCTCGCCGTGGATCGCCGCCGGCGACCACCGCGGCTCTCGGGCGCCGACGAGCTTCGTCCCCCGTTTGAAAGTTTAAACCTAACGAGTGGGACCCGCCCGTCAGCCTCTCAGATCCTTTTAAACGAATCGTTTTCTGAAAACGCCTTCGGGCAAAATACGCTTTCCCCTCTGGGCTGGCGTATTCAAGACTGGAACGTTTTCTCTTTTTATAAGCTAGCCCCTGGAAATCTTCTATTTCATTACAGATGAGTCCCTGGACAAAAACCTTTATAACTTTTAAATAGAAAAGTATTTTTGATTGATTCTTTTTCTGTCCTCTTTAAAATTTTGTCTAGTTTTTTATCAGATTTATTTGAAAATTATTTGGAATACTTTTTGTGCACCTCTTGGTATTTACGATAGCGCATATATTTTCTTTATACCGTAGATACCGAAGGAGGTGACGGAGCCGCGAACTTCACCGAGCTAGGCTCTGACTACTCCGAACCAGGCAAGCATGTTTGAACTTTTGATATGATGATTGTTTTGGCATGTTTGCATTAAGTAGTTTATGGCATGTTGATGAACATACCGACGAATGTTCTGTTACCTGAGACAATGAGGCAAGTGAGTTTCGAAAATCCATGAGTGGATGGATGTGAGTATGCATGGCCATGTGTTGGCATGAGGATGGGTAAGATGGCAGTGTTGTAGCATGCCAGGCTTATGCCAGACTATGTGACTTCAATGTCAACTCGTATCATTCCAGTTCCTTCCATTCTTCCTTCCTTGTACTACCACATGTTTTCTGCAAGGAATATGGCTTAGTAAGTTGTAAACCGCTTTCCTGGTACACACCAAAAAGGAGAGGCCGTGATGATGGTTCCATGGCCCTGGATTAAAGCCAGTCATCCGGTCAGGGGGCATGGGTGTTTCCGGTTGGGACCGAGAGGGGGGGCACCCCTTAGAGCGCGCGTATATAAATTTGATCCCATGCTATTCGAGATTGTGATCTCCCCGTCTCAAAAGTTTTTCTTGGACGATGTCTAGGGTGATTCCTAGCATCGAGAGGTAGGATGGGTGTGTACTGGTTAGCTGTGTTTTCTTCCGAAATATCATAAACGGAACTAGTCCTTCGGGACTACGGAAATCCGTTGGCTGTGGGAAAAATTTTGTACAAACTCTGCAGAGTCGTATATTCCTTCGAATCATCTATTCCCTGTCCAAGTTCAATATTATCTTATCCTGACCAAATATCAGTTTTGATGACAGAGACTCCGGTGAATCGCATGAGTGCTAAGTCCGATTAAATGATTATTCCTGTGGATGGACTAACCCGTTTACTCTCATGAATTGAATATTTATTATGAGCATTATTTCCTTGTGAATAAAAGCCCTTTATGTGGTGTCGCTAAGACGCCCGACTGTGGCATTTCTTTTAAAGCCCTTTATGTGGTGTCGCTAAGACGCCCGACTGTGGCATTTCTTTTAAAGCCCTTTCTGTGATGTCGCCCCGACGTCCGACTGTGGCATTCCTTTTAAAGCCCTTTATGTGGTGTCGCTAAGACGCCCGACTGTGGCATTTCTTTTAAAGCCCTTTATGTGGTGTCG
>NC_057812.1:603859736-603866208 GCF_018294505.1 Triticum aestivum
ACTGTGGTATTTCTTTCAAAGCCCTTTCTGTGATGTCGCCCCGACGTCCGACTGTGGCATTTCTTTCAAAGCCCTTTATGTGGTGTCGCTAAGACGCCCGACTGTGGCATCATTTCCTTATATTTATTTGTTCACCTTTCGAGGCGTCGCTTCAGACACCCAATCGGTCTTCATTTATGTTTTGTTGGGATTTTAGGCGGACTACCGCCGTTTCCCTTTTTCTTACCTCGTTATGCTAATTTTTGAATGTACATTGGTGAATTAATCAGGACGCATTCATGCATGCATTTGTGATATCTTACGTCTGAACTGTCTTGCGAGTACTTTCAAAGTACTCACTGGCTTGTTGATTTGGCCAGATGCGGACGAAGGCGATCTCATGGATGAAGAATTTGATAACGAGTCCGACGCCAGAGGAGTCCCAGTCAGTCTGGTTCGACCCTGGATTTGGTCACTGTATTATATCCGCTTCCGCTACCAAATAAATTCATCGAGCCTCACCTCGACGCTCGATGAGATGACAGTTTTAGAGACTTGTATCTCTCTCCCCGCCGTGTTTTTCCACCACCGCCCTATCCTCGAGTCAATAGTATGCCTCCACACCACTGTGTCATGTCCGCCATTATGTATATTTATTGGCGTGCTTGTAATAATTTGGTTGAGCAACCGTAGTTCGACCCTGTAATATATTTTATGCTACTGGCTTATTGTATCAAGGATTTGTCTACCAGTGAGGGGGATTTCTCTCATACTGGACTCAAAAGATTGGTTTCACAATATATATTTTTATTGGAAAACCAGTCGTGACACTCTTCGCGTGCGGCCTTCGAAAGAGGCCATAGGACAAGTCCGGCACCGTCTGGTGCTCGGCCGGAGGAGCTAGAGATTCTGCTGGGGCGAGGTTCTATCTCAGAGGAGCACCGTGCGTTGATGGGCACGGTGATTGAAAGGATTTCGTCCGCAGAAAGCGGATTGCATGAGGCCGTCAAAAGTTTACTGACGGGTTTTGAGGTACGTTAGATAGTGTACACTTTTGTCAGTTGCGCACAAGTAAGATGCGCCCTGTGTAGATAGTAGCCCCTGAGACTCTGCGCATTGTCAAGAAATGACGACACGCAGAGGATCATAATCCCAGGTCTAAGATGTCGCCTTTGAGTGTAGGTGGCGAGGTGTACGAAATCTAGCCGAACTGATGATGTAGCCGAACTAAAGCGGCAACTGGACATGGCAGATGCCGACATCGCGCTTGTCAACAAGCGGCTTGATGAGGCTCAAGGTATGTAATTCTTCGGGCGGCATCAGGTAAGAGGAGCTTCATGCCAGTGTCTTACAATGTGTGTGCTTGACGCAGATGGTACGGCCGCCATGGAGAATCTTAGGGCAGAACTTGCCCGAGCTAAGGAGCAAGCTAGAAAAAGCGATGCGGGGCGCTAGGATGGCTCTTGCCCATGTTAAGACATACTGGGCAGAGATGGAGACCACCGTTGTTGCATCCCGAGATTCGGACAAAAGCCGAGTACCCTCTGAGCACTATTTTTAGGAAGTTCTTGAAAGCGCTCGTGTAATAGAGACGCAGAGCCCGAAAGATGCTATGTTATGATAGCATATCTAATTATAAAGTAATATTTTGATAAACTGTAGTGGCCTTTTTTTATACTTGTGCCTCCAAGTATTGGGAACACCTCCTGTGCGGCCGTTTTAAGATATATATATATATATATATATATATATATATATATAATCTGAAAGATGGCAGTCGTTTGCTTCAGCCCCCACGCACATAGTGCGGGGGTGCTCGCAGAAGACGCATTTTCACACTTAACCCAACGTCTTGGTCCTACAAAGGAGGTGATAGCGCAACGGGCCAGGCAACCGGACTATAATGCTTTAACACTTTCACTGAGCCATAGAAGTTTGACAATGAGACTCTTTAGGTAGCTCCTTGGTGGCAACTGCGCTCGTCCGAATTCGGGGCGCGTATGTGCCTGACCGGGAAGCGGCCCTTCGTTAAAGCGGAGGAATCCAATAGATTCCGATAGGTCATCGAGTGGCTGACCAGTCTCACGCTACATCATGACAGTCAGTTTTCGGCTTTCTCTACTGAGGTGCTCGCCCGACCGAACCGGGGGCACAATCGCAGTAGTTCTCCTAGTGCTACCTTAGCCGATAGAGCGGAACATAAGGTAGCCAAACTCAGGAGCCGGGCAACCCAACATTTGACCAAAGACATGATTCGGAGCTGATGCATATAATGCCAAAACTCGCGACGCCAAACACTCCCTAAGGTGTTCGGTCTTTATGAGTGCAGGCGAAACAACAGTCTTTATTAAAAAAGCTCCTAGTGTCCAGGTACGTGCAAAAATTTCTGACGTGGCCACATGCCAAGACGCCAGCGTCCTCCTTGGTTATATCAGAAAAAACCAGGGGATGTGTAGCAACAAGAGACAGTAAAAAAGGTTTACGCAGGGTCTTAATCTAAAAAGAATCCTTTAGGACGTGTCCCTACTGCACGTCTGCGCCTGTGTCTTCGTTGTGCCGTATCCTGGATGGGCGCCACACGACGTTCATCTGTAAAAGAGAGGAACTGAGTTGAAAACGGGTCGTGCCGAACAAAAGTTTAAAATAAACAAAGTGTAAAGTAAAATATATAAAATTGAGCTTTATTGTCTCTTATTGTATATGCATGGAGCCCCTAGTGCGGGGGTATATGGTCACTAAGCCTGTATCAATGATGATTTTGTACCGAACTCGTCTATCCGCGTTCGTGGTCTTTAATGACCTATTTCGAAGGTTTTTTGGCCGGTGAGGCCATTTTACTGTGGGGCTGTCAAAGCGGCCGCACAGTCCCCCGCTTGGGGAGGCGCACTTTAGTGCTTCCCCTTCAAAGAGATGATGCCTCGTGGACCGGGCATCTTAAGCGTGAGAGATGCATAATGCGGTATTGCGTTAAAGCGGGCGAAAGCTTTGCGTCCCAGTAGTGCTTGATAGCGACTTGAGAACGGGACCAGGTGTCCGGACCAGGTGTTACCCCTTGAAAGGAGGTTTGCTGCAGTGGATTCTTGCTGGGTTTATCCCCATGTGCTGGATTGTATCCTGATATATCAGGTTTAGTCTGCTGCCGCCGTCCATAAGGACATTTGAAAACTGGAGTCTGCCAATTATTGGATCGAGTATCAAGGCAGTCCAGACTACATTCTTGATATTCCTAGAATAATCTAGCTGATCGAAGATGATCGGTTTTGACAACCAGTGGCAGGACCCTTTGGGGATGGGCTGTGTTGTGCGTACCTTTACGGGCGCCGCACGTTTTGTTATGTGAAGTGAGTTCACTGTTTTTACTTCTTGTGGGAAGTTCTTTTGTTTCCTGGTGCTCTGCTTTTGGGGTTCGTCCTCGTCTTCGTTTGGTGTGTCGAGCCCCATGTGTTCGGCATTGAGTCTGCCGGATTGTTTGAAAACCCAATAGTCTCTGTGGTATGGTTAGCAGGCTTCCCGGGAGTACTGTGTATCTGACATATCCTGTCCAAGATTTTATTTAGGTTGGATGGATCGTCCCTGTTATCCTGAGGGGGCAATTTTTCCTGATTTTGTCGTGAGCCTTTGAATCCAGCATTGACTGCCGTGCTCTTCGGACTTTTGTCCTTAGTCCAGCGACGGTCCTTGTTGCGTCGCGGTTTTCCGTTTCCATCCCTAGTTTCGGATGTACTTGGGTCGCTGGAGCTGCACCTTGCCAACCAGCTGTCCTCCCCTGCACAAAAGCGGGTCATGATGCTTGTTAGTGCGGCCATTGTTCTTGGCTTTTCTTGGCCGAGGTTTCTGGCGAGCCATTCGTCTCGGACATTATGCCTGAAAGATGCTAAGGCTTCAGCGTCCGGACAGTCGACTATCTGATTCTTTTTAGTGAGGAATCTATTCCAGAACTGCCGAGCTGATTCTCTGGGTTGTTGAGTTATGTGACTAAGATCGTTTGCATCCAGAGGGCGGACATAGGTCCCTTGAAAGTTTGCTCGGAAAGCATCCTCGAGCTCTTCCCAGCTTCCTATTGTGTTTTCGGGAATGCTTTTAAGCCAATGCCGGGCTGGCCCTTTAAGCTTAAGGGGTAGATATTTTATGGCGTGGGGATCATATCCTCTAGCCATGTGTATGTGGAGGATATAATCCTCGATCCAGACTCCAGGGTCTGTTGTTCGATCATATGCGTCTATGTTTACGGGTTTGAATCCCTCTGGGAATTCATAGTCTAGGACCTCATCAGTGAAACATAGGGGGTGTGCGGTGCCCCTATATTTGGGTGTGCCGGATTCTGATGATGGCTTGATAGCGTTACTTACGAGAGCTTGCTTTCTTGGCCCATAAGTGGACCTGACTGGGCCACGATGCGAATCCTTAAGTGGGTCGCATGCCGATTTAGGTGCGGCGCCGCTTGCCGCTTTATGGGGTCGTCTATTCGACCGTGTGGCTTTTTCATTTTTTGAATGCGAGGGCTCTAGGGCCTCTTCGTCGAATTTAGGCAGTAGCATTCTTTTCGGATAGCTTTTAGTGCGGCGACTATCGCCGTACTTATCTGTGGTATTGATTACTTTGCTCCATCTAATTCGGAGTGCATCTTTTGCTGTTTTTAGCTTCCGCTTCTCCTTCTTTAGGCTGCGTGCAGTTGCAACGAGCCTTTCGTTGAGATTCTTCTGCTCCATAGGTTTATTCGGCGTGAGGTTGTCCGGAATGCCATTTTTGCCGGGGGAGGGATGTTCAGTTTCTCTATCCGTGTTGCCCTGTTCGGACGGTTGTTCTAAGCCTGCTCATCGTTTACCAGCTCGTCCTGCTCTATGGCTGGGTTTTTGTCGAGGCGGGGCTTGGGTTGGTGTTTACGTTGACGCTTTGATTGCTTTTCGGGGGGTCAATCTCCCGTCCCATCCCCTTTTTCCTCGTTGTCGCTTCCTTTAGGGGTATCCACCATGTACACATCGTGAGATGAGGTGGTTGTCCAATTCCCTATGGGCGTTGGTTCATCGGTATCTCCTGCATCGTCATCCATGTTGTCGATGTCTCCGGAGTCGAAGTTGAGCACGTCGTTTAAATTGTCGACAGTGGCTACCTACTGGGTGGTGGGTGGGCTTTGAATTTCTTCATCGTCCGTATCCCATCCTCGCTGACGGTAGTTCGGCCAGGGCTCTCCTGATAAGGAGAGAGACTTGAGAGAGTTCAGGATATCGCCACAAGGCGAATGCTGAAATATGTCTGTGGTGGTGAACTCCATTATCGGCGCCCCATCGGATTCGATTGGCAGGGGCGCGGGGGGTTCGGAGTCCGGGGAGGAGTCCGGATCCTCGGAGACACGGGTCGTGCAGAGTGTGGGGCTAGCGTTCGGGTCAATCGCTTTCGGGATCGCAGCCCCCGAGGTGACGTCCAACCGCTCATCCTCAATTGGTGCAATAGGCTCCGAGTTAGGGGTCGAAACTGATGCGTGTGCGGCCTCCAGGACACTGTCCGGGGCAGAGCTAGATCATGCCCCTCGAGATAGTGCGGCGCACTTGGCCATGGCTCGAGCCCGTCGAAGATCAAGTCTCCGCGGATGTCAGCCGTGTAGTTTAAGCTTCCAAACCTGACCTGATGGCCAGGGGCGTAGCTTTCGATCTGCACCAGGTGGCCGAGCGGATTGGCCTGCAGAGCGAAGCCGCCGAAGACGAAGATCTGTCCGGGGAGAAATGTCTCACCCTGGACCGTATCGTTGTTGATGATCAAAGGAGCCATCGGGCCTAAAGGCGACGACATAGAGGAACTCTCAATGAAAGCACCAATGTCGGTGTCAAAACCTGCGGATCTCGGGTAGGGGGTCCCGAACTGTGCGTCAAGGCCGGATGGTAACAGGAGACAAGGGACAAGATGTTTTTTACCCAGGTTCGGGCCCTCTCGACGGAGGTAATACCCTACTCCTGCTTGATTAATATTTATGATATGGGTAGTATAAGAGTATATCTACCACGAGATCAAGGAGGCTAAACCCTAGAAGCTAGCCTATGGTATGATTGTTGTGTATGGAGTTGATTGCCTACAGACTACAACCCTCCAGTTTGTATAGACACCGGATAGGGTTAGGGTTACACAGAGTCGGTTACAATGGTAGGAGATCTTGAATATTCGCATCGCCAAGCTTGCCTTCCACGCCAAGGAAAGTCCCATCCGGACACGGGACGAAGTCTTCAATCTTGTATCCTCATAGTCCAGGAGTCCGGCTGAAGGTATAGTCCGGCTACCCGAACACCCCCTAATCCAGGACTCCCTCAATGACCGACTTCCATTGGAAGAGTACTGTACGTGGAGAGGCTGACAGATGGGTCCATGCGGCCGCAAGGAAGTGCCTCCTTATTACGCGCAAAATAGTTATTCCTCCATCTTACAGCAGGGACCCACCGGACGGGCCACCATATTTCGCGAAAAAAATTTCCCCCCTGACTGCTCGAACCCACCGGATGGGCCA
>NC_057812.1:603866522-603878364 GCF_018294505.1 Triticum aestivum
GCTGTTCGCTCGGACCCACCGGAAGTGCCTCCTTATTATGCAGAAAAAAATGAATACTCCCCCTGCTACCTGGGACCCACCATGGTGGGAGGCTGACTTGTGGGCCTACTAAGTTGACTGTGACGGGGGCCTTTTTCAACTTTATTCAATATGAATGATTCTAGCTCCAGTGACCGTACGATGTCCATCCAACGGTCATAGTGCTTCTTCAACCTCTGGTCTTCTTGCTCCAGCCGCCCAAAGCAGCGCCGGTCGTGCCGCATGCTCCTGCCTCCCGTGGCCGGCTGTGCTGCCGCGGAGGCCTCACCGCCCCCTACTATTCCCACCGTTGGCCAGGCCATGCAGCAACGGAAGCCTCACACCGCAGCCAAAACAGTGAACCCTCGTACTCCTCTTCGCGCGGGCTTTCACTGCCGCGTCTTTCCTGGCTCCCTGTCGTCCCCTTCCTAGGCCTCGCCGTTGTCCACCGCCCTGGTGCTCTTGGCGCGGCGTGGTCAACGTGGTCAAGGAACGACTTCCATCGGACGTGGACTGTACGTGGAGAGGCTGACAGCAGGGTCCACGGCCGCAGCAAGGAAGTGCCTCCTTATTACATGCAAAATAATTATTCCTCCACCTGACAGCGCGGACCCACCGGACGGGCCACCGTATTTCGCGAAAAAAACGTTTCCCCCCTAACTGCTGGGACCTACCAGCTACACTTTCGCACGCAAAGAAGTGCGTCCTGAAAAAAAAACGATTCGCCCCCCTCACTGCTGGGACCCACTAGCTACATCTTCGCACCCAAGGAAGTAGAGGCGCGCATGTAGCATGTACACGTATGTACAGCGGCCAGGGTGCAAGAAAGAAAATACGGCCACGTATGTGTACATACGAGCGGGGTCTCGAACGCCTACTCGCGCATACGTACGTCCAGGGCTCGTGTACATGGCTGGGTCAGAACGGAGAAACAGCGTCGTCGTCCTGTTCATGGGGAGGCAACGGAATGCGTCGTGTTCATCAGGAGGGCTTGGACGGAACAAGCGATGGAAACAAGGCCTGGCGTACCGCAGAACAGAGGGAACGGCCTTGTGTTTGACCCGCCGCGTTCAAAACGAGATCCTGTTCATCGGGAGGGGTCTGGCATACCGCAAAACGGAGGAAGTGGACCTCCTACGGTCGAAACGGGGGTCCTGCTGATCGGGAGGGGTGTGGCGTACCGCAAAATGGACGAAACGGACTTGTGTTGGAGCGCTACGGTCGAAACGGGTGTCTTGTTCATCGAGAGGGGTGTGGCGTACCGCAAAACGGGTCTCCACGGGATATTGTTCATCTCCACCGTCGACCCCCTCCAGCCTCCACGAGGTACTGTTCATCCACCGTCGACCTCCTCCAGCCTCCATCTGCGACTGTTCATCCATGGGCTCCTGTTCATCCAGCCTCCACCGAGCGCTACTCCACTGGCTACTGTTCAACCAGCCCTCTCCACGGGTTCCTGTTCAACCACCCCTCCACCGTTTACAGTTCATCCTACCCTCCACCATCTACTGTTCATCCTGCCCTCCACGGGGTGGTCCTGTTCATCCAGCCCTCCACGGGGTCATGTTCATCCAGCTCCAACCGGCTCGATCGATCGGGGTCCTATTCATCCCGAGGCAACACAACGGGGTCCTGTTCATCCACCCCCATCGGGAACTGTTCATCCAACCCCCCCCCCTCCCCCGCAACGCTCATTGTTCATCCAGAGGAAGCATCGATCGGCTTTAGTTAGCAGCAGTAGCCAAGGAATCGCTCGATCGGGTTCAGTTAACAACCATTGATCAATCGCTCGGGTTCAGTAACGCGTAGCTTGCAGTGCAATCGCTCGGGTTCAATTAGAGCCCAACGCCTCGCTCGGGTTTAGTTAGAGCGAATGCCTCGCACACACGCGTGTACGTGTATGAGAGAAACGCGCATCGCTCGGCCCCCGACCTCCCACCGTAACCGGGAACTCCCCGAAATTTTCCTCCCCCTCGCTTCTACCACGTTTTTTTCCGTCATGGACGGCCCAAAGAATGTCATGCAGCTGCATCTCCGGCCCGCCCAGGACGAAAAGCCCATTTTCTATCATGATTTTTTGTCATAGAAGTAGGAGCCCACCACATCTATGATGATACCGGGTTTTGTCACAATTATCATCATAGAAGTGTCATATGTCTGACAGAAAAAAAAATTGTTCAGCCCAAAATGTCACGGATGTGTCTTTTTTTTGTAGTGCAAAGATGCTGGAGGCGTCGGCGGCATTGCTGCAGAAAGCAGGAGATACGATAGGCCGTCAGGGGAGCCAGCTGGAGCGCGAGTGGGCCGATTGTGACGAGGTCCAGGATCGCCTCAGCCACTTGGTGAACCAAGTTGCCACGCATGTGTTGCGGCTGCGCGATGCCTACCGTCGTGCTAGCGCGACGATGCTGGCCGTCGGGCTAAACCCGTTCGACCACCCGGTCGACTTCAACGAGCTGCGGCTTCCTGACCTGGTCTCCTTCTTCACCTATATCTCCGAGGAGCTGAGCTGGACAAGGTGGGGTTGCGGGCTGCCGTCACCATTGCCGGGTGAATCCTTTCAGGGCTTTGTCACTGGAATCCATTCGTGCCATTGGACGCCGTCTTTGACGAGCTGGCTCCCGTCGTCCGGGAGCGGGCTCTACGGGCGGTTGCACCCTGCATCACCAACGTCACGTGCCTCAAGAAGCAGAGGGACTTCAGTGGTGTTTAGGCGCCCACTGCATGGGCATATCCATGTCTCGGCGCAGCATGACTGTTGGATCAAACTCAGATGGTGCAGATCAGTCACTGTAGCACAAAGCGTGTGGGTGTGTTTGGTTGCATTCTCATCTCAATATAGTTGTTTGCGCTTCGTGTATTTTTGTCAACCTACTAGTGTGGACTCATGCACCCTTCATGCACTCTGCCAAACACCCAAAAGAGGGTCAGGAAGGGAAGTTTTGCTCCCATCCCGTGCACCCTTCATACACCTTGCCTAACACTATTCATGCTTCATATGGTTCATGTTTCATGGAGTACTGTAACACCGTACTCTCCGTGCACTGTGGACCTAGTTCTGTTAACATTAATCTCACCGTTCATTCTCGACCGGACAGTCGAAAAAGTGGTACTATGTTACATATAGGAATAGTTGACATGCGCACAACATCATTTGTTATCGTCATATCTTACTACACTAGCAACAAGATTGTGTAGTACTGACATATGAACCACTGCACATGCCTAGTAGTAGGAGCACTGTGTATGTTCAATTGGTTGCCGTGTTTCGCACTCCTTCGTCGTAAGACTGGAAACGCTTGTTGTAATCATTTTTTCTTCAGAAAAACAGTGGACACGCTCTACCGTGCGGACCCTCCTCTAGCCATGCACTAAATTACTCACTTTCGCCGACGTGTGGGACAGCCAGCACGTGGGTCCACCAGCCATGCAACAAATTACTCCGTAGTAGAGTGACGGTAGACTACCCCGATCGAACCGCCGCAGTAATGCCCAATGAGCCGTCAAATCACAAAACCCCCTCCTTTCCAGTAGTAGGTCGGACGGACGAAGCAACCATCATTTCACTCTTTTCTCTCAGCTTCCTCTCCTGAAGGAAACCCCCACTCGCTTCGCTTCTCCCTCATCTCATTCCTCCTTTCACTCTTCTCTCTCGGCTTCCTCTCTGGGATGGACGCCGGAGCACCGGCCGACGTGATGTCTATGGCTCTGGCCAAAACCATCGAGGCTCATGGTCCGAAGAAGCGCAAGCATCCTGCCGAGACTACCACAGACAAGCTCAAAGCCATCGCCCTGTCCAAGCCCCCCTCTCCGGGATCCCTAATTAAGCAAGTCTAGGTAATGTCTCTTGTTGACGATCTTTTTCTCGATCTTGATCGTGTTTTTTCATCTACCACGCAGTACTAGTACTGGTAGTACAACTTTCTGGGTGATCTGGCATGTGATTTTAGTGTGCCAAATGACGGTTCTAAATTCCTCTTTTGACCAAAACAAGCGAGAGGTTGACACTGATTTATTATAGATTGCTTTCAACTACTCCCTCTTGTCTGAGATTTGTCTAGGTACAGATGTATCTAATACTAAAATGTGACTTGATACATCCGTTTCTAGACAAATCTAAGACAAGAATTTTGGGACGGAGGGAGTACTTTATGAACATCAATGCTACCTTTTAAGAGGGTATATTTGCCTCAGTAACTTGTGTTATGGATGTTGCATGTAATCCGTCTGCTCTCATGCCTTTGAAGACATGTTCTAGTGTCTTTGTTCACTCATTTCTGTGCGTATATGTAGTCATATATGGAGTATAATATCGAAAATCATCTAATATTTTTGAACGGAGGTAGTAATAAATATGGTTTCTGTTTGAATTAGAACCAGGTCCGCAGTGGAGATCAAGTTCTCAAAGTCATGTTGTGTGAACTGGAAGATCTAATGATGAGTTCTACTGCTGAACTATCCAGCTGCAGTGTCCTTGTCGCCACATGTCCTGAACTAGTGTTTTCCTGTAACATTGTTGTCAGGCGTGTTCTCGAGGCTGTACTTGATCACAACAATTTCCTGGCTGTGCCTTCGATTACGAAGGGTGTGGTTCTTGTAAAGCTTCCCAACAAATCTGACGCGGCCTGTCTTCATCATCATGTTTATGAGTCGAAAGACCACTCTGTTAGGTTCTCCAAGGTTGACAAGATGGTGATGGTGCATGTAGACATCTCACACGAAGTCCATGGCCTAGTCAGTTATGCGGGGTTCATCCCGTAGGTCGGTGGCAAGAAATAGTCTGCAGAGTTTAGTTAGTGCAACTTTGCTTGTCTGTAGTAAGTACTATTGTTCAGTACTTGATTTGTGTTTGTGAAACCTGTATTGTTTATTAGTACGGTCGCTTTTGGTGTGTGGTCAGTCCTGAGAACAGTCTATGTTAATGTCTATCCACTCAATTCAGTCTATATATTTTGAAGTATCCAGATCATATTTTTTGTGAGGACAGTTTATCAATTATGGTTACACTCCAATATCTGTATGCATTGCAGGGTTTATCGCACCCACCAGGATTTCCAGTCCCATGGATGTTCAGTCCATATGATTTGTCACGACCATTGGATTGTCCTGCTTGTGGGAGTAGGCGGGGCCCCTGCATGCCACGCGTAGTTGGACGATCAATTCTCTGTTTAGTACTTCAACATAGTGATTTCCTGGTAAGGATTCACTCGTGTAACATCAAGTAAATCTTATTGATTTACTGTCTAAATCTTATTGATTTAATGTCATGTTTTCTTTCTTTTCCTGCAATTTTACGATGCAGGTTTTGCCATGTGACATTCATCACAGAGTAAACCGTTTGGTTTGCTCTACGATGGCTATTTTTGCAGGTTTCACTTCTTATGTCGTGTCAGTAATGAAGGCACTGTCCATCACTTATATTACTGGAAACAATTGGATCGGTCTATTCTCTGAGTACAAGCTGAATCCCTATGCTGAACTGTAGTTTTGTTTAACAAAAAAGCCACAATTAGTCCTTCTCGCGTATAAAAGAAATGAAGAAAAAAACTGTATCACGGTCACGCATCCTAGTCAAGTTAGAAAGCTGATCATAGCAGACCAGACACGATCGCCGCTTTCTCGCACAAATCGAGCACCGGCAGTTGCTCTAGCACTGACAGCGGCAGCTGCTTAGTCTGATCCAGCTAAGGATTGGGCACCGACCACGTCAGCGGATCAGTCTGATCTACCGGAGGATTGGGCATCGACATCGGCACCAGCTCTACAAGGAGCACCATCTCCGGTAGCAGCAGCGGCATCGGCACCTACACCAACACTTGCACTTGCATCTGCTCCGGCCCGTGTAGTTGCACCGGCAAAAGACTGGGGTGCAGTTCACAATTCATATACCAAAGTCCTTACAAAAACCGACATGTCCACCTTCTTGGTAAGCATTGGCCGCCCAAGTGCTTCGTTCTTTTTTATTTCCATGTTGTTTCACATGATTCAATGTGTAGATCTAACTATTTGGGTATGTCTTCTTGTTTGCAAATAGAGAATTCCTAGAGCAACGAGGGAGTCGTTCAACAATCCGGGCGACCACGGCAAAGTTTCTCTTACCATGCGCAGCCTTGGTGTGAATGAACTTGCTGAATATACCATAAGTACAAAGGATGGTCGCATGATGATTGATGCTAAAGGATGGTCAAGGTTCAAATCTAAATCATATCTTGCGGTAGGGGATGATGTCAAAATCGAACTTTCTCGGCAAGGAGAGCTAGTCCAAATCAACTTTGAAATTCTTTAGTAGCAGCACACAACTGCCGAACTGATCTATCCTCCGAGAAATTTTGATGTAATAATCTGGCATGGTGAAACAAGTGTCCTGTGTGTATAAGTAGTACGACAGTATTATTTATCACATGGTATATCATTGATACAATTGCAACTCTGATTGCTGCTTAGGAACTGTCGTTCGATTTCATTCCAACAGTTGTCGTGCTTTATTCAATTTTGTGTATTTGCCTTGCGACAGCATCTAAAACTAGCGCCGTACCGATCGCTTGCAATATGAAAAGCGCTGAGATAGAACACATGGGCCCCCAAACATGCAGGGTCGGCCTGCGGCCCAAAGTCCAGAACTGTGAGCCTATCTGAGTATTATCTTCTCAGCTGAACCCCCATAAAAAAGCTGAACCCCCATAATGCCCATGCGTTGCAGAGGGAGTATATTTCTCGGCAAGGTGACCCTGTGATATAAAAGATTTGTATATTTCTTTACAGAGGGAGTATCTCTCTGTCAAAAAATATATGTATGTGTAACTAGTTACTCCTGTCTTTCTACTTCCTTTCGCTGATATGTGGGGCAACCAGCAACGGAGTCCACGTGCCATATGCACAAATTAGAGTGCACAACTTCAAGGTAGACACACCCCGGCCGTAGCGCCGCAGTAATGCCCAATGAGCCGTCAAATCACAACCCCCTTTCCAGCTTTAGCAATAAGCTGGACGGACGAAGCGGCAATATTTCACTAGGCGTGAATCCCCTTCTCGCTCGTCTTCTTGTTCAGAGAAAACCCCCTCTCGGCGATTGCAAAGGGTTTTCTCATGGAGAACCAGGTACGAATTCTTCATCCATCCTCGATAAATCCAAGTCCCTTGGTAGCAGGTAATCCTAGGATGGTAGCCGCCGTCGTTGATGCATTTTTCTTCCTACTGAATCTAGTGTGTTTCATTTGCAATGCCCAAATGCGAGTACCCTACAGGTTTCTACGCCCTCGGCGAGATGCCACACTTGTTCCTTCTCATCCTAACACAACATTTTGAAACACGCACAGTATGTTCCTAGAATCCTCTTTTCTATCTGGGAGGGTTGGTTTTTTTAACATGTTGTGTTCTCGTATTATTTTTCCTGCATTGTATTATTTGCTCTGCCAAAACACATGTACTCAAGATGCTCGGCCTTGCCATAACTGAATACACTAGTTTAATGGTCACAGTGAAGACAAGCCATGGATATAAGTTCCGAGTTGGGTTCATGAACAAAGAAGATCGCTGTTTTTTTATGCCCAGACATGGATAAACTTTCTCAAGTGTTATGGACTGAAAGTTGGCGCACGAATGTTGATGGAAATAGCAGAACCTAGTCTCATCTTCACTGCGATCTTCCACCCCGACATCGTTCCAATTGTTCATCCATGTTAGTTTTGTATCTGGTTCTTGCTTGTTGCCTCGATTACTTCTTAATCCACCTATTCTGTCTAACTAATCACAATTTAACATTAGAAGGATCAACGAATCTCCCACGAAGATGCTACTTCTAACTAATATTTTCTTATAATTGGTGGCACGTGTAGGTGTTTTCAGAGTTAAGCAGTCTGCTCGTTTGTTACTCTGTAATAACTCGGCTGTTACTAATGGCACTTAAGTTGACTGGATCGACATCCACAAGTGCCCACACTTTATTGATCGTCTTGAGATCCTTGTGGGGCGTTTCAATGGTGGAAGGCCACGTGGGATATGTGTGCCACTGCTGCACTCATTGAACAGGTCCAACTGTGTCGAGAAACTTATGGTACGAGCTGTTTTCTGTTATATATGTTGTTCATAAACTATTGCTTATACACATTTTTACACCTGTGATCTTCTTGAAACAGGAACTGCCGAGTTCTATTGTTCCTGAAGGAAATATGCCCTAGAGGCAATAATAAAGTTATTATTTATTTCCTTATATCATGATAAATGTTTATTATTCATGCTAGAATTGTATTAACCGAAACATAATACATGTATGAAGACATAGACAAACATAGTGTCACTAGTATGCCTCTACTTGACTAGCTCGTTGATCAAAGATGGTTATGTTTCCTAACCATAGACATGAGTTGTCATTTGATTAATGGGGTCACATCATTAGGAGAATGATGTGATTGACTTGACCCATTCCGTTAGAATAGCACTTGATCGTTTAGTTTGTTGCTATTGCTTTCTTCATGACTTATACATGTTCCTATGACTATGAGATTATGCAACTCCCGTTTACCGGAGGAACACATTGTGTGCCACCAAATGTCACAACGTAACTGGCTATTGGTTATTGACCGGAGACGTGTCTCGGTCATGTCTACATTGTTCTCGAACCCGTAGGGTCCGCACACTTAACGTTACAATGACAGTTTCATTATGAGTTTATATATTTTGATGTACCAAAGGTTGTTCGGAGTCCCGGATATGATCACGGACATGACGAGGAGTCTCGAAATGGTCGAGACATAAAGATCGATATATTGGACGGCTATATTCGCACACCGGAAGTGTTTCGGGTGATTTCGGAGAAAACCGGAGTGCCGGAAGGGTTACCGGAACCCCCCGGGGAAGTATTGGGCCTTAGTGGGCCTGAGGGGAGAGAGAGGGCAGCAGCCCAGGAGGTGGCGCCCCCCCTCCCATGGGGAGTCTGAATTGGACTAGGGGAGGGGGCGCGGCCCCTCTTTCCCTCTCCCTTTCCTTCTCTTTCCTTCCCCCTTCCCTCTTCCTAGTTGGACTAGGAAAGGGGAGTCCTACTCCTACTAGGAGGAGGATTCCCCCCTCCTTGGCGCGCCTCAAGGGCCGGTCGGCCTTCCCCCTTGCTCCTTTATATACAGGGGCAGGGGGCCACCTCTAGACACACAAGTTGATCTTTGTGATCGTTCTCTTAGCCGTGTGCGGTGCCCCCTCCACCATAATCCTCGATAATATTGTAGCGGTGCTTAGGCGAAGCCCTGCGATGGTAGAATATCAAGATCGTCACCACTCCGTCGTGCTGACGGAACTCTTCCCTGACACTTTGCTGGATCGGAGTCCGGGGATCGTCATCGAGCTGAACGTGTGCTAGAACTCGGAGGTGCGAAAGTTTCGGTGCTTGATCGGTTGGGCCGTGAAGACGTATGACTACATCAACCGCGTTGGGCTAACGCTTCCGCTTCCAGTCTATGAGGGTAAGTAGACAACACTCTCCCCTCCCGTTGCTATGCATCACCATGATCTTGCGTGTGCGTAGGAATTTTTTTTAAGTTACTACATTCCCCAACAGTTCCTATATAGATGCCCGACCATGGTCGGGCTAGACTTGTGCTTGGTCACAACATGATGTTTATGTCGACCTACTCAATTCCCCTTGGAGGTGAAAAGATACTTATTGATGGGTGGTCTCAAATAATGAAAGCCCGTCCGTCTTGGAGAATAGGACAAAAGATTATGTTCATGCTTTTCCATGGCTCTAAAGCGAATATCCTGTTTATTGACCACGTTGCGAGATGAAGCCGCTTTCAGAAGGTTGTGGATGCACCGGGTGGCGCCTGGGCCTTGTCCTGGGGCTTGGCGGCCTCACGCTTGGTTAACTGTAGGAAAAGTAGCACTGTTCGAGGCGTGCTTTGTACGGTTGAACCTGTATAAGTACTCATACTGCTTTCAGCTTTGGTTGTTAAGTGCCCCTGCTAGTTTCAGTTAAGGTTGTTAAGTACTCCTGCTGCTTTTACAGTCGGTCATGTTTCTTCAGTCCTGTCTTCCTCCAGCCACCAAAACCAAACCAGCGCCGGCGGGGCCGCCTGCTTCCGCCTCCCATGGCTGGCTGCGCCTCAGCGCACACATCGCCGCCCCACCGTCTCCTAAATCATTAACGCCGACGTCCTCCGCGCGCTTTGGTGCGCTCGCCGCGGCGCTGCCCTCTTGCATTGTCAACATGGTCAACAAACATTTGGAATCGGCAGAAGTACGTGGAGAGGATGACAGTAGGGGCCCACCACGTCAGCGTATGGAAAAATAAAATGCTTCCTCCTAGTGTTTTCCTGACATCTGGGACCCATGACATTGTGAGCGTATATAGTCAAAAGACAAGAGAACAGCACAAGATCGGCTGACACCTAGGACGTAGCTACTCGAGTAGTATTTTTTTGTTAGGTATTGTTGAGACGTTGGGTTGTGGCCCGTCTAGCCTAGGCTTATATTTTATGTTCACCATGTGACCAGCCCAGCTATTTTTCTTTGTGAAAATGAGCCCAGTTTGTTTTTTCTAAAGAATACCCAATCCAGGCCTACTTATTTTTCTACGCCCTGATGGCTGCAACTCTTTCAAGACGCCTGCAAATCTTGAAAGTAATATGAAATGGGTTGTAAATATAAAAAAGATGACAAATTGGCAATTACTTTATAATTTCTGAATTTTTTCACATTTTCAGATTCCTATTTCACTGGGCATTAACCTAATTTAAATATATCTTCAAAGTACTTTAAATCTGGCTCAACATTTCGGTATTAAAAATAGTTTGGAACCCACAGAAATATGCGAAATTGGCACTGGCCAACCAAAAAAACGACTGCAATAAATTGCATAAGAAGTTGCCATGAGCTATATATAAATTATTAAAGAAAAGAGGGAGTGGTCTGATTTGTGGGCCTGTTTAGTTGATGCATATGCAAGATTTTTTTAGTTATTATACGATTCTAGTAGACGTAACCATTGGATGTCAATCCAACGGCCGTCGTGTTTATTCAATCTCTGATCTTCTTGCTCCAGCCGCCAAAGCAGCGCCGGCGGGACCGCCTACTCCCGCCTCCCGTGGCCGGCTGTGCTGCCGTGCAGGCCTCAGCGCCCCCTACTACTCCCACCGCTGGCCAGGGCATCCCTCTACCCACCCACACCCCCTGTTATTCTACGGCGACGGCAGCCTCACACCGCAGCCGAACCAGTGAACCCTCGTACTCCTCTCCGCGCGGGCTTCCACTGCCACGTCTTCCCCGGCTCCGCGTCATCCCATTCCTTGGCCTCGCAATACTGGAATCTTCTTATTTGCCGTCTGCCTATTCTTTGCCGTCTGCTGGCGGACGCTAAAGAAGGTCTTTGCCGTCAGCTTGCAAAGAACGGACGGCAAAGAACTGGCAGATGGCAAAGAATGTTTTTGCCATCAGCCAGTTCATTGCCGTCTGTTGGCGGACGACAAAGAATCTTTGCCGTCAGCGGGCGAACGGCAAAGAGGGAGGTGGGCCCCACTAACGAGTTGTTCAGAAAAACCTAACGCCCCCTCTTTGCCGTCCGCCAGCGGACGACAAAGAGCAAAAAAGCGGATGACAAAGGGGGCGGACGGCAAAGAGATAACCTAACTAACAGCTGGATCCCCACCCCGCCCCCCTATCTCTCTCTATTTCTGTTCTCTCTCCCCGACGAGACCACCAGCCACCCCCCGCTGCCCCGCCACCAGCTACCCGCCGCCTCCCCGACCACCCGCAGCCCCCTTGCCCCGTCGCCACAACACCCGCCGCCGCCCCCTCGCCCCTCGCCTCGTCGCCCCACACCCCTCCCGTGTGGTGCCCC
>NC_057812.1:604481395-604567072 GCF_018294505.1 Triticum aestivum
AAACATTTTGAAAAAAAATTGAAAATAATTTACTAGTGGCGCACCGTGGATGTGGTGCGCCATTACTAATTTAACTAGTAATGGCGCACCACACCCACGGTGCGCCATTACTAGTTTTGAAAAAAAATGAAAAAAAATTGTTACTAATGGCGCACCGTGGATGTGGTGCGCCATTAGTATTTGGACACTAATGGCGCACCAACACATGGCGCGCCATTAGTATATACTAATGGCGCACCACATGTCTGGTGCGCCATTAGTGTCATTTCCATCTATAGCCCTTTTCCTAGTAGTGTCACACAGTAGGATATGTTCACACACTTCCGATTCATTCCCGATGAATCAGACCTGACACAACTCTATGCAATAGCAGGCATGGCAAACAAGCATGAATGAGTAGGCACATCAGGGCTCAAACAACTCCTACTCATGCTAGTGGGTTTCATCTATTTACTGTGGCAATGACATGTCATGCAGAGGAAAGGGGTTGAACTACTGCAACATGTAACAGTTGAATCGTTGTTGTCCTAATGCAGTAAAAGAGAGCAGGAGCGAGAGAGTAGGAGCGAGAGAGTGGGATTTTATCGGAATGTACAAGGTTTTTTTTGCTTCACTGGCACTTCTGAAGATAGTAATAGCTCTTCATCGGTGTCATCGAACTCATCGTCGGAACCACGTTTACTGAGAGGGGACAATACCGGCAAACAAGGAAGAAACAGAATCAATGCAATGCAACAATGCATGCTCATGACATGGCAAAATGAGTGTGTTTTGGCTAATGCAATAGAAAGTCATTTTAATTGAAGTGGAATTCAAAGCTATATCAAATTCCAACTCCAAACCTATTATGAAATTTGCCCTAATCATGTTTCATCCTAATCAGTGAGGTTAACTTGCTCAAACATGCACCAAAATGGTATAGATGGATTCCTTCAATTTTTCTGATAATTTTTCATATATAATTTGTTTCATTTGGAGCTACGGTTGATTTTCTATGATTTTTAGAAGTTTTGCTAATTTTCTGGAATTTTCTCAATTATTTTAAATCCAGAAACCATTACTGCGTCAGCATGACAACAGCATTGCGTCAGTAGGTCAACTGGGTTGACCCAGGTCAAAACTGACGCATGGGACCCAATAGTCAGTGTCTTAGGGCTGGTTAGGGTCACAGACATGTGGGCCCAGTCAACATCCACGTCAGCTTGGTCAAAGCTGACACGTGGGCCCACTGAGGTTAGTTAAAACTAAACAGAAAATGTAATCTATGTTAATTAGGGCGTGGGGCCCATGAGTCAGTGGCCTAGGGTGGGTGGTTAGTGGAGGGATTAGCTGCTAATGGCTGTGCCATGTCAGCACAGCCGGAGTTAACCGCCGGCGACCATCCGGTGCGGCGGCGGCTCACCGGGGTGGCGCTAGGGGTAGCGGCTGGGTGCGCTGAAGGCACCAGAAGGGAGCCCTCGCTCGCCCGCATCTAGGGGTGTACGCGGCTGGGCGTAGGGAGGCTGGGGTCGACGGCGGCAACCACTTGGGAAACGGCATTTTGATGCATGGAAGGACGAGCTGCGGGTTGCTACGGAGTCCTGCGGACTCGCTGAGCACGGGGGTGGGCTCGGATGCATCGTGGATGCGCTATAGTTACGGCGGCGCCATGGCCGGCGGCGGTGAGTTCTTGGGTCCGGTGGGAACGACGACTACGTGGCGCAATTGAGCAAGGGGAGAGAGGGGAACGAAAGAGAAGCTCACGGCGAATCAGACGAGCGGCTCAGTGGCTCGGGGGAGGCTTGGAGGCGACGGGGCGACGATGGCGATCTCTGGTGGCCGTGCAGAGAAGATGAGCTCGATGACGAGGCTTCATGGCGTACGGGGTCATGTGGTTCGACGTAGAGGTGCGCGGCAGCGAGGCGGAGCTCGTGGTCGGGATGGCTGGGCGCGGGGAGGTCGGTGGCCATGACGAACAGTGACGGTGGCAACGGCTCCGTTCGGTGGTGAGAGGAGCAGGACAGAGGAGGGGACGAGGCCGGGGGGAGAGTGAGAAGGGGTTGAGAGGGCTGCGTGGCATCGCGGGAGGCGTCCAGGGCGACGATGGGGCAGCCAGGCAGGGTGCTGCGTGCCGCGCCGAACGCGCGCATGCGCCGGGCACGCGCCCCGTCCGACTGGCGGGAGGCGGTAGACGACTGGCGTGTCGGCTGCCTGCTGGGCTGGGCCTCAGCTATAGTTCTGGGCCACGAGGTGGGCGCCAGGTAAGGACCTGGTAAGTCCTCTGCCTTTTCTAATTTTATCTCAATTTTGTTTTGTTTTTATTTATACATTTTGCCTCTGATTCAAAATTCAAAATGAATTCAAAACAGTGCCAAAAAACTCCGAGATATTTCATGCTACCTCTCTGGATTATTCCAAAAGTACATAAAATATTTCAAGCATTTGAAAATATATTCATTATATATTATGAATATATCCCCAAATTCAAATAGATTATTGATTTAAATTCAGAGACCAAATAATTCCTTAAAAATGTTCCAGAATTTTAGTTTGATATATAACTCTTGCAAAATTCACAAAACTATTTTTAGGGCATTTTGGATTCACAGAATGCTATTTAAAGGGTGCTTGCCCTTCTTTTAATCAAATTTCTGAGGTTTCAACAATCCTCAATTCAAGTTTCATAAATTTAAACATGATGCAAGCAAGATGCAAACACTAGGCAACACCAGAAGCTAGGGATGTGACAGCAAGGTACCAAAACATAGGAGCTGGGCAAACCCAACATTTGACCAAAGACATGATTCGGAGCTGATGCATATAATGCTATAAGTTCGGGGTGCCGCACTTGTGAAAGTGTTCGGACTTTTCACACCGTATTGTGGGGTACGTAAGCCCCTGGTGTGTTGGCCGTACCAAAGTGTACGGTTGCAAGGCGTCATTAATGAACACATGGTTATATATATAACAGGAATGCAATAATAGTCGTAATGTCATGCATTGTTTAGTCAAAATATCGCGTTGAAGTAGAGTGATACAGGTAGTGCGATAAGCAAAGAGTAGGACTATGTCCCTTCCAAGGGCAAGCTGAGGAATGACATGAAATTGAATATTTCGCTCATTACTGTAATCCACTTGGGAATTCCATGGTATGACGTAGCTGGTTGCCTCCCTGCTTGCTGCATCATGTGTTCGGCAATAGTGCTGCCGGACAGTGTTTCTAGAGATTAAGGTCCTGAAAAAAGAGAAAAATTACAAAACGGGAAGCCCCTAGTGCAGTTGAAGCCGTGTCTTGGGGCGTGCCGCAGTTTTGCCCCCCTCCCCACCTATGCCCATGATATTTTTAGTGCGTAATTATTTACGCGTGGCACGAGTTTTACCGTTGGGCTGGGATTTGGGTGGGCGCCGTATTTCTACGCGAGCTCAGATCGTGCCAGGCGGTCCATTTGCCGATTGCTCAGAGCGCGCTTGAAGGTGTCCGGGCTTTGAAGCGCCGAACTGGTTGATTGCCTCGAGAGGCTGATTTGCGCTTCTACTGCGAGGGCCGCGGTGTGCTCCTCTATTCATAGAGAGCGATCTGTGTTTACATTGACTATAATAACTCCGTGAGGTCCTGGCATCTTGAGCTTGAGGTATGCATAATGTGGCACCGCATTGAATCTAGCAAATGCGGTTCGCCCGAGCAGCGTATGATAACCACTGCGGAACGGGACTATGTCGAAGATTAACTCTTCGCTTGGGAAGTTATCCGGGGATCCGAGGACCACTTCTAGTGTAATTGAGCCTGTGCAATGGGCCTCTACACCTGGAATGACGCCTTTAAAGGTCGTTTTTGTGGGTTTGATCCTTGAGGGTTCTATACCCATTTTGCGCACTGTGTCCTGATAAAGCAGGTTCAGGATGCTACCGCCATCCATAAGGACTCAGTGAGGTGAAATCCGTCAATGATTGGGTCTGGGACCAGTGCGGCAAATCCGCCATGACGGATACTAGTGGGGTGGTCCCTGCGATCGAAGGTGATCAGACAGGAGGACCAAGGGTTGAACTTTGGGGCGACTGGCTCCAACGCATATACGTCCCTGAGCGCACGCTTCCGCTCCCTCTTGGGGATGTGGGTTGCGTATATCATGTTCACCGTCCGCACTTGTGGGGGAAACCTATTCTGTCCTCCGTTGTGTGGCTGTCGTGATTCCCCCTCGTCATCGCTATGCGGCCCCTTGTCTTTGTTTTCGGCAAGCAACTTGCCAGCCTGCTTGAACACCCAACAATCTCTATTGGTGTGATTGGCTGGCTTGTCTGGGGTTCCGTGTATTTGACATGAGCGATCGAGTATACAGTCCAAGCTGGACGGACCCGGCGTACTTTGTTTGAATGGCTTTTTTCTGCTGACCGGGTTTAGAGCCTTTGAATCCGGCATTGACTGGCGTATCCTCGGTATTTTCGCTGTTAATACGGCGCTTATGTTTGTTGCAACGTGACCTGCTATTGCCGTCCTTGGTATCCGGGGTACCATGGTTCTTTGATATGTTATTACTACGAGCCAGCCAGCTGTCTTCTCCCGCACAAAAGTGGGTCATGAGCGTCGTGAGAGCTGCCATAGATTTCGGCTTTTCCTGACCAAGGTGCCGGGCTAGCCACTCGTCTGGGATGTTGTGTTTGAAAGCCGCTAAGGCCTCTGCATCCGGACATTCGATGATTTGATTTTTTTTTGTAAGGAACCGAGTCCAGAATTGCCTGGCCGACACTTCTGGCTGCTGAATTATGTGGCTCAAGTCATCGGCGTCTGGTGGTCGGACATAAGTGCCCTGAATGTTGTCGAGGAATGCCGCTTCCAGATCCTCCGAACAACTAATGGAGTCCGCTGGGAAGCTGTTAAGCCAATGTCGCGCTGGTCCTTTGAGCTTTAGTGGGAGGTATTTGATGCGTGTAAGTCATCACCGCGGGCCATGTGGATGTGGAGGAGGAAATCCTCGATCCATACTGCGAATTCTGTTGTGCCGTCGTATGATTCAATATTTACAGGTTTGAAACCTTCTGGGAATTGATGTTCCATTACTTCGTCTGTGAAGCATAAGGTGTGTGCGGCGCCTCTGTATTGGGCTATATCATGATGCAGCTCGAATGGGTCTTGCCCGCTGTGTTCGGCCCGGCCGGATTTGCTTTTGCTGTATCTGGCATGACGTTTATCGTCTCGCAGAGTTGTGTGCCTTCGTGATCCGTAGATCGATCTTGCATGCTTTGCTTTGTCCTCCAGTATGTCCCGCAGGTCTGGCGTATCTCCCCGGGCCTTTTTATGTGAATGGCATTGGGGTGGAGGCTGAGTTTTTGGCTGGAATTCCTCTCTATCGTGGCCACGAGGTGGCCGATCATCCATATCATACGCTTCTTCCTCCAGTCGGGGTTGTAACCTGCACTTTGGGTAATTTTTGGAGGGGCGCTCGAGTTTATATTCCTCGGCCACGAGGACTTCAGTCCATCTGTCATCTAGCAGATCTTGATCAGCTTGAAGCTGCTGCTGCTTTTTCTTGAGGCTATTTGCCATGGCCATAAGCCGGCGCTTGAAGCGCTCTTGTTCGAGGGGATCCTCTGGTACGGCGAATTCATCGTCGCCGAGGCTTGCCTCGTCTTCGGAGGGGGGCAGGCAACTGTCATCTTCCTCCTCTTCGTCTGCCGCTCTCTCAGGAGGGTTGGCTTCTGCATCTTCCTGCTCTAAATCTTGCTGGAGGGGATTGTTGTTGCCTTCGGCACTATCCGGAGTGTTATTATCTCCTATGCCGGTATCACCACTTTTGCTTTGGCGGGACTTAGAGTGGCTACGCTGACGTCGACGCTTGGGTTGCTTCTTGGAGGGGTCATCCTCCGCTATCTCATCGCCATTGCCTTCATTGGGTGTATCCACCATGTATAAGTCATATGACGAGGTGGCTTTCCAGTGCCCTATATGTGTTGGTTCATGTTCGTCTCCTACATCGTCGTCCATACCGTCGATGTCTTCGGAGTCGAAGTCGAGCATGTCAGTTAAATCATCGACAATGGCTACGAAGTGGGTGGTGGGTGGGCGTCGAATTTCTTCGTTGTCCGCATCCCAATCATGTTGGCCATAGTCCGGCCGGGGCTCTCCTGACAAAGAGAGAGACCTTAGTGAATTCAGAATGTCGCCGAAGGGCGAGTGCTGAAAGATATCCGCGGCGGTGAATTCCATGATCGGCGCCCAATTGGATTCGATTGGCAGGGGCGCAGATGGTTCGGAGTCCGGAAAAGTGTCCGGTGCCTTGGAGTCACGGGCTTCGCAGAGGATTAGGCTGGTGTTCGGCTCGATCGGCGTTGAGACTGCAGACCCTGAGGCTGTGTCTAGCCACCCGTCGTCGATAGGCGCAGTTGGCTTCGAGCTAAGGGTCGGAGCTGATGCGGGCGTGGCCTCTGGGGTACTGTTCAGCGGCAGAGCTAGGTCATACCCATCGTGACAGTGCGGCACGCCCGGTTGCGGCTCGAATCCGTCGAAAATCAAGTCTCCACGGATGTCGGCCATGTAGTTCAAACTTCCAAATCTGACCTGATGGCCTGGGGCGTAGCTTTCAATCTGCTCCAAATGGCCAAGCGAATTGGCCCGGAGTGCAAAGCCGCCAAATACGAAGATCTGTTCAGGGAGAAAAGTCTCACGCTGGACTACATCGTTGTTGATGATCGGAGGAGCCATCGGGCCTAACGGCGACGACACAGAGGAACTCTCAATGAAAGCACCAATGTCGGTGTCAAAACCAGCGGATCTCGGGTAGGGTGTCCCGAACTGTGCTTCTAGGCCGGATGGTAACAACAGGCAGGGGACACAATGTTTTACACAGGTTCGGTCCCTCTTGATGGAGGTAAAACCCTACGTCCTGCTTGATTAATATTGATGATATGTGTAGTACAAGAATAGATCTACCACGAGATCAGAGAGGCTAAACCCTAGAAGCTAGCCTATGGTATGATTGTATGTTATGGTTGTCGTCCTATGGACTAAAACCCGTCGGTTTATATAGACACCAGAGAGGGTTAGGGTTACACAAGGTCGGTTACAAAGGAGGAGATATCCATATCCATATTTCCTAGCTTGCCTTCCACGCCAAGTAGAGTCCTATCCGGACACGAGACGAAGTCTTCAATCTTGTATCTTCATAGTCTAACAGTCCGGCCAATGGAGATAGTCCGGCTGTCCGGAGACCCCCTAATCCAGGACTCCCTCAGCGACCAAAGACACCCGCTCTGCAATGAGACCGATGAAAGAGGAGCTGCGTCAAGCTAGGGATATCGTGGCTGGGAAGCCCTTTATGCTGTGGATGAAGTTCGGAGATCCTAGGTACGCCCCTTTGGACCGGCTGTGGAGTTCTGCGGACGCATATCTGGACTTAGCGGCGAGTCCTGCCGATGCGGCTGAATACTTCCGAGATCAAAAAGATTGCGAAGTGGAAAAGCTGTTCTGGTCACAATTTAACGTTCCAGAGCATCCGCTTCCATTGACTGATCAGTTGGCCGAATGGGCCGAGCTGAATAGGTTGTCCGGACTCGCCATGAGGTATGTTGTGGATCATCTGTGGCCGGAAAGGCCAAAGCCGAACAATTATTTTAGTTTGGTGCAGCAGTTCCTTGGTGCCGTGTCGCACATCAATGCGATGAAGAGGTCGGCGTGCGTAGAGGGAGCGCAGATGGCCCTTGCCCGTGTGAAGACATACTGGGCGGAGATGGAGGCCACCGCCATTGCGGCCCAAGATTCGGACGAGAGCCGAGTACCAGCCGAGCACTACTTTCAGGAAGTTCTTGAGGGCGCTTTCAATAGAAGCGTAGTGCTCGAAGAATATTATGTTGTAATGACATGTATTGACATTGAAAAACAATGTTTTACTGAATTGTGAAGGATATTTTATACTTGTGCCTGAAAGAATTATAATACATCCTGTGCGGCCGTTTATGTATATATGTATATAACCTGAAAGATGGCAGTCGTCAGCTTCAGTCCCCATGCATATAATGCGGGGGTGCTCGCAGAAGGCGCATGTTCACACTTGATCCAACGTCTTGGGCCATTAAGGAGGTGATAGCGCAGCGAACTAGGCAATCGGACTATAATGCTTTAACACTTTCACTTAGCTAGAGGAGTTTGACAGTGGTCTACTATATAGCCCCTGGTGGCTCCGTGCTCATTCGAATTCGGGGCGTGTACATGCCTGGCCGGGAAACGGCCCTTTGTTAAGGCGGAGGGATCCTGAAGATTCCGCTAGGTCATCGAGTGGTTGAGCAGTCTCAAGCTATATCATGACAGTCAGTTTTCGGCTTTCTCTACTGAGGTGCTCGTCCGGATGAACCAGGGCACAATCGCAGTAGTTCTCCTGGTGCCGCCTTAGCCGATAGAGCGGAACGTAAGGCATGAAAACACAGGAGCCGGGCAAACCCAACATTTGACCAAAGACATGATTCGGAGCTGATGCATATAAGGCCAAACTCGCGACGACGAACACTCCCTATGGTATTCGGTCTTTATGATGTAAACCGGGCTAAACAATGCCCTTTATAATAAGCCCCTGGTGTCCAGGTACGTGCAATATTCTGACGTGGCCACATGCCAATACGTCAGCATCCTTCTCAATTGTACTAAGAATCCGGGGGATGTGTATCAACAAGAGACAGTAAAAAAGGTTTACGCAGGGTCTTAATCTAAAAAGAATCCTTGGAACAGGTCCTTGCTGCACATCTGCGTCTATGTCTCCATTGTGCCGTATCCTGGACGGGTGTAGCATGATGGTCATCTGTAAAAGAGAGGAACTTAGCTAAAAAGTTGTCGTGCAAAAGGTAGGTTATACTAAATAAACCATGTATAGTTCAAGATGAGTAAAGTTGAGCCTAATTGTCACTTGTCTACACGCGTTGAGCCCCTTGTATTGTTATAGGGGTATAGCCATCAAACCTGTATCAATTATATATAGCTACACTGGACTTGTCCAACCACGTCTGTGGCCTTAATGACCTATCAGATGCTCTAGTTGGTGAGGCCGTTTAGTGTGCGGCTGCCAAGTCAGCCGCACGGTCTTCCGCATGCAAGGAGCGCTCAATATTTGCATTTGCTGTAATGATGCCATGTGGACCAGGCATCTTAAGCATGAGGGAAGCGTAATGGGGTATTGTGTTAAAGCGAGCGAAAGCTTCGCGTCTGAGTAGTGATTGATATCCACTTTGGAACGGAGCGATGTGGAAGGTTAACTTTTCACTGCGGAAGTTATCGGGAAAGCCGAATATAACCTCTACTAGCAGGGACCCCATGCAATAGGCTTCTGGGCCTAGCGTTACTCCTTTAAAGGTAGTATTGCTATGGCTGATTTTCGTTGGGTCTATCCCCATTTTGCGGACTGTGTCCTGATATATCAGGTTTAAACTACTGTCGCCATCCATAAGGACTCGTGTGAAGTGGTATCCGTCAATTATCGGGTCTAACACCAAGGCAGGACATCCTGCATGCCGGATACTTGCCGAGTAATCCCGATGGTCAAAGGTGATCGGTTGGGACGACCAGTGGCAGAAGTCCACGGTGATAGGCCCTCGGGCATGTGTCTCTAGGAGTGCCGCTTTGTTTCTCCCCTTCATCACGTGTAACACGTTTACTGTTTTGACTTCTGGTGGGAATTTATTCTGTTCCCCAGTGCTTTGCTTGTGAGGCTCGTCCTCGTCTTCGCTTGGTGTATCCTGCCCCTTGTGTTCGATGTTGAGCTTATCGGACTGCTTGAAGACCGAACATTCTCTATGGGTATGATTTGCAGGTTTATCAGGGGTGTTGTGGATTTGAAATATTTTGTCCAGAATCTCGTTTAGGCTGGACAGTTCATCTCTGTTGCCTTTGGAGGGCAACTTTTGCTGACCTGGCCAACAGCTTCTGAATCCGGCGTTTACCGCCGTACTCTTTGGGCTGTCTTCTTTATTCTAGCGATTGTTTTTGCTGCGTCGTGGCTTCCTGGTTCCGTCCCTGACTTCGGATGTAATTGGGTCGCTGGTGCTACATCGGGCTAGCCAGCTGTCCTCGCCCGCGCAAAAACGGGTCATGAGACTTGTTAATGCTGCCATTGTTCTCGGCTTTTCATGGCCGAGGTGTCTGGTAAGCCATTCGTCTCCAAAGCTGTGCTTGAAAGCTGCTAAGGCTTCGATGTCTGGACAGTCGACTATTTGGTTCTTTTTAGTGAGAAACCTGTTCCAAAGATTTCGGGCTGACTCTCCGTGCTGTTGAGTTATGTGACTTAAATCATCTGCATCCGGTGGTTGGACATAGGTCCCGTGAAAATTTGCCCGAAAGGCGTCCTCGAGCTCTTCCCAGCTTCCAATGGAGTTTTCGGGGAGGCTTTTAAGCCAGTGCCGAGCTGGTCCTTTGAGCTTGAGGGGTAAGTACTTAATGGCATGGAGATCGTCTCCTCGAGCCATGTGGATATGGAGGATGTAGTCCACAATCTAGACCCGAGGGTCTGTCATTCCGTCACACGCCTCTAGGTTTACGGGTTTGAATCCCTCTGGAAATCCATGGTCTAGCACCTCATCTGTGAAACATAGGGGGTGTGCGGCACCCCTGTATTTGGGTGTACCATGGTGTTCAGATTTTTGTTGTGTTGCATTGCTTGCTGGAGCGCTCTTGCTTGGCCCGTAGATAGATCTGGTTGCGCCATCCTTTTGATGCGCGTCCTCACGTGGTTCGCTTACTGTCTTGTGTGTGGCGTCATTTGCCGCTCTATGTTGGCCACGAGGTCGTCTATCCGATCGGATGGCTATTTTGTTTTTTGATTGCGGGGGCTCTATGGAGTCATCATCGAACTCAGGTAGCAGCTTTCACTTTGGGTAGCTCTTTGTGTGGCGAGTGCCGCCGTACTTTGCTGCGGTGTTGAGTACTTTACTCCATCTTATTTTGAGTATGTCTTGTGCAGCCCTGAGCCTTGGCAAGCTCTGGATGCCTGTCCGGTGTGATGTCATCCGGACTGCTATCTTCGCCGGAGACGGGTTATTCGGTTTGATTCTCCATGTTGCCGTGGTCGGACGGTGGTTCAATGCCGTGTTCGTCGTTCGCTGGCTGACCCTGCTCTATCGCTGGGTCTATATGATCGCTGTTTCTGCTGAGGCGGGATTTGGAGCAGCGCTTACGCCGCCGCTTTGACTGCTTCTCGAGGGATCGATCCTTCGCTGCGTCCTTTCGTTCCTCGTCGTCGTTTTCTTTGGGTGTGTCCACCATGTGTACATCATATGATGAAGTGGGCGTCCAGTGCCCTATGGGCAGTGGCTCATATTCGTCTCCTGCATCGTCCGTCCATACCGTCGATGTCTTCGGAGTAGAAGTCGAGCATGTCGGTCAAATCGTCGACAGTGGCTACTAAGTGGGTGGTGGGTGGGCGGCAAATTTCTTCGTCATCCGCATCCCAATCCTGCCGGACATAGTTCGGACAGGACTCTCCTGACAAGGAGAGAGACTTTAATGAATTCAGTATGTCACCGAAGGGCGAGTGCTGAAAGATATCCGCGGAGGTGAACTCCATGATCGGCGCCCAGTCGGATTCGATAGGCACGGGCGCAGGTGGTTCAGAGTCCGTGGCCGGGGAAGAGTCCGACAGTTCGGCGTCACGGCTCTCGTGAAGGGTAAGGTCGGTATTTGGCTCGATCGCCGCTAAAGATGCAGCCTCCGTGACGGGGTCTATCCACCCGTCCTTGGATGGCGCAATGGGCTCCGAATTGAGGGTTGGAACGGTCGCCGGTGCGATCTCCCGAACACTGTCCGATGGTAGAGCTAAATCATGCTCATCGTGACCGTGCAGCGCACTCGGCAAGGGCTCGAATCTGCCGAAGATCAAGTCTCTGTGGATGTCCGCCGTGTGGTTTATGCTTCCAAACCTGACCTGGTGGCGAGGGGCGTAACTCTCGATCTGCTCCAGATGGCCAAGCGAGTTGGCCCGCAGTGCGGAGCCGCCGAATACAAAGATCTGTCCGGAAGGAAAGTCTCACCATGGACAACATCGCTATCGATGATTGAAGGGGCCATCCAGCCTAACGATGACGACACAGAGGAACTCTCAATGAAAGCACCAATGTCGGTGTGAAAACCGGCAGATCTCGGGTAGGGGGTCCCGAACTGTGCGTCTAAGGTGGATGGTAACAGGAGGCCGGGGACACGATGTTTACCCAGGTTCGGGCTCTCTTGATGGAGGTAATACCCTACGTCCTCCTTGATTGTTCTTGATAATATGAGTAGTACAGGAGTTGATCTACCACGAGATCGAAGAGGCTAAACCCTAGAAGCTAGCCTATGGTATGATTGTTGTTCTTGGTCCTACGGACTAAACCCTTCGGTTTATATAGACACCGGAGGGGGCTAGGGTTACACAGAGTCGGTTACAAGGAAGGAGATCTACATATCCATATTACCAAGCTTGGCTTCCACGCCAAGGAGAGTCCCATCCGGACACGGGACGAAGTCTTCAATTTGGTATCTTCATAGTCCAACAGTCCGGCTATCCGGATACCCCCTAATCCAAGGACTCCCTCAGTGACAAATATTTGTAGTGGTGTATGATTAACAGTAGCATCTATTGTGTTATAATTGGCACTAGATTGATAGTATGAAAGTGTCCTTACGTAAGTAGCATCAGATCACATCAACACTATCAGTAGATTAACATGCAGAACAATAGCGTTAGTATTACTCTCATGAGAGTAGCACATGCTCAGTAAATGTGCAATCAAATTTGTGCAGTTCCACTGGGATGAAGCAATGTTAGCGATGTGAGATTTAAGTGGTGAGGCAGATGTGGTTGCCGAGAGCGGCAAACACTCAGGCAGCATGTCTGCATTTGTCCCATTTTTTATGTCCTCAACGACATTTTCCTATGTGAGCACAGGAGATCTAGACTTGCTCATTCTCATTTGCGTTGTCCCCCAACACCCATCACTTTCTTTCCTTTTTTCAACCAAGAGATAGGTCCACTTCCCCCACCCTTCGCCATCCACCATGCTTTCTTCGTATTTTCAACCAAGAGACCGGTTGGGTATCCAGTATCTACTACTTTCCCCCGTTTCCTCTTAGAACCAAGTCCTAGATTCATGCTACATCTTTCCCACTTTCTACCCTATTTGAACCAACTCTTAGATTCGACTGTATGAACTAGCTTTACCTCTAATAATAGTAAAAGTCTAGGTGGCTTTGGAGCAGCGGACGGAAGTAGAAAAAGATCCACACGAAACCAAGTGGGGAGCTGGGGCAGTAGAGCAAGGCATGTTTCGAAGGAATATACACGTGAGGGTCGTCAGCATGTGGCAAAGACGGCGTCGGGAGGCTGCATCTTGGCGACAATACCGCAGGGTGGAAGAAGGGGTCAGAGGCCCTCCGGATCCGGCGCTCTCTCGGAGAGAACGACACGGCCGCCGATCGAGACGCACGGGCAGCTGTTGGTCTCCTCCCTCGCCGCCGACAACAGCGTGAACGATGCACCTACACCCCTACCCCGGTCGAGGTTGTCCGGACGGATTTGTGACCAGCCGTGAACTGAGAGAGAGTGTGGCCACCTATGTCTTGCTTAGATCTGGAGAGCATGAGAGAGTGAACGAGGGGAACCCTAGTAATGCAAGCGCTAAGGCTCCTGCTTATATATATAGTGGAGTGATTTTATTGTACCAGCTTCAAAAAAAGCGCTCCTACATGTACCCGCGAGTGGGTGTGAGAGAACTAGTGCGTGCGTGCACCGCTTCTCTTCGTGAGAGTACAATATACTATGCCCAAAGAACGTTCACGACAAGAGTAATAGTATAAGTGTGTGACGTGTGAGCTAAAATAAAATGTGCGTGACATCTTTTGTTTTTTCGAAGTTCCGAGGGTATTGTGTGAAGAGCACATATGTGTGTGACGTCTACCTGCAGATAGACGGTGGGTGCAAGAGGACTCGGGAGGGTGCGTGTGCATGAGAGAGAGGGGGCACATACCAATGCAATGCATGTGTCCGTAAATCATTATCCGACAAACGTTCCCCACAAGCCTTTTCTTGACGAACGCCGTAAGAGCCGTTAGATCGGCATCCGACAGTGTCAGTTTTGCCATGTCATTTAACAGAACAGCCACTCCTCCTACACACAAATCTTCCATGTGAGTGTTCGCAACTACCGTATGCTCCCCCCGTTCCAAAATGCAGTGCATATAGCTTTATTGAAAATTCGAACCTCGCAAACTTTTACCGAGTTTTCATGTACCAAATTGCACATGTAGAATACCCTGTATATATCATTTCATTCATCTTCAAGAGGTAACTATAAAGATGGGGAGGATTCTACAAAGAAAGACCATCGTATCACCTGCAGCAATTTCAACCATCCTTTGGTGTGGAGGAATATCATAGGAACTCTATATGATATGATTTTTATAGGATTTTTTTCCTTTAGAGCCAATTGGTTCATAGGAATAGATTCATACACTCCACATTTCAAAGGAAATAAACATGATATCATTTCTATAGCTTTAGAGACACTTGGTTCATATGAATGGATTCCTATACTCCCATACTTTCAAAGGAAAATAATCATTAGCGTATATTCAATAGAAAAGTTCCTATGACATGAACCAAATTACATCTCTTTTCCAATCCCTCCTCATAGGAATTGAGATACATGTCATCTCTAGATTCAATAGAAAAGTTCCTATGATGTCAACCAAATGACATCTCTTTTCCAATACCTACTCATAGGAATTGAGATACTCCATGTCATCTCTTTCCCTACAACTTCCATGTATACATCTTCTATTCCTAATTAGCTAGTACAACCCACTAGTAGCTTTTTTTCCAAGACATGCAACTATGGCACAAGAACTATATAGTGTGCGAATAACCTGAAAGATGGTCGCTGGATGAAGCTAATCTGACGGTGCAGAGATGGCAAATCCTATCACTACTGGCTGTTGGATATCATCAACATTCCACCAGATCTGCCACATGAAAAATTTAGATGACTCCATGGTTGAACTTAAGCATAATGCGCAAACCTCAAAACACAAGCACTTCTCCTTTGTTCTAGAATCTTCTGTATCATAATTGATTTTTTTCTAAATGAATTGCCATTATTTGTTTTTTACTTTATGCTTTACAATGCACAACCCCATGAATCTTAACATTTTTATAAAGCTAATTGATTTTGAATGAGATGAACTATAATAACTAAATGAACATCTACATCATGCATATATGACTCAAAGCTTTACATGCTATAGTGTGTATTTATTCATAATTTGGTTTCGAAATCTCATGTGTTCAATGCATGTGTACCTTATTAGTTTTGAATAGAGTACCAAATTTCACGCGGCCCCAGGTATATAAAATGCAAGGCCCATGCATCATTGCCTTTTGGTGGAACCTACGCCCACAACTTTTTGTACGTACTATATTTCCACTGGTCCCCAAACCCAAAATGTTGCCTCGTTCCCCTAAAACCAAGTGGACCACACATATTTAAGGTGTCGAATCGAACTCAATCCCTCTCCCGTTTACTACGATGTGGCACCGCACACCCTAGTAGTACTCCTACAAACCCTAATGCCGCACGCATCATCGGTTTTCTTCAAGAGGATGAGGGAGAAGCCGATTTGTAGTGGAGGCGCTTTAAAAAAATGATCTGTAGTGGAGACCCCTACCCTAGGGTGCCCTAGGTAGCTACCGCATGCATCATTGGTTTTCTCTTTTCTTTATGCTCTTGCGCCCTAGAGTGAAATGATGGTTGCTTCGTCCGTCCAGCTTAATGCGGGAAAGGTGGGGCTTTGTGATTTAACCCTTCATCACTCATTTTCTACTACTGCGACGCTATGACCGGGGTGCCTCCAATTCCAACCGCTGCTCCAAGCTATAATTTGGTGCATCGCATGTGGAACAAGATGGTGGATGAGCCACATGTCGGCCAAAGGGGCCCTGTTAAGTGTGTCGCCATTTCGTGTGCGGACTGACCCTGCTTGAGTCGCTACGCCAACATGACAGTTGCAGCCTACCACTTGGTTTTGCTCCTTGGTGAATCCCGACTATATTGATCTAAAAAGATACGTACTGAACTACCCTCTCCGTCTCGTTTTTTAGACGTCTCGGTTTATAGGGAGTGCACGTAGTTCTAGGTCATCCATTTGACTAACTAAATCTGAGTTACTATGTCACAAAAAGTATATCATTGGATTATTAAGCGGATGTAGTTTCTAAACATATATTGTTCGTCACATATATAGCCAGTTAAATTCTCAACCTAGAACTATGTGCATGCCATTTAAACCGATTCAGAGGAAGTATAGTAGTAAAATGAGGTGATTTTACCGAGCGATCGGCGAGGGAGCATGGCCTGTCATGCGGTCCCACGTGTCATGATGTACCAAGGCGATGCGTGTGTCCCTCTTGAGGCAGAAGCAATACTATGTGGTTTGAGATGATGGTGAACCGAAGTGTGAAATAATGGTTGCTTCGTCCGTCTGGGAAGGTGCGGCATTGTGATTTGACGTCTCATTGCTCATTACTACTACTGCTGGGGCTGTACGACTGGGGTGCATCCCCTACTGTTCTGCACTGTTGTTTCGTGCTTGACACGTCGACCCAGTTGCTATATGTCCCACATGTCGGCGATAGGAAGTACAGAATTCATGAAAGCGAGCGTCAATGGAGGAGTACAAGACACAACTAGGGTTTTTGCTGCTTCGCGCGATCCATCGATACAAACCCGGACTAAAAAAAGGCGAGGGCGGGTCTTTTCCTGCGCGACAGGAAGGGGAGTTTGGCATAGTCTGTTGGAGGCAAGGAGGCAGGAAGGGAAACAAGCAAATAAAGGTTGAGTGACTTAGTTTTGGGAAAATCTGATTTTATGGAGTACGTACCCACTAGGGTTTATAGGGCTCATCTACAAAACATTTGTTTTTTCGTTTTATAACTCTCAATTCTACTACTAGTAGTAGTACCATCACATGTTGGATTTCGAGGTGCGTTAGATCACCCAATGCAAGCAGTGTTAAGAGAAAACTCACCAATGCATGTAGAAGTTCATGGAAATTTAGTGGTCATTCATGCATTCATTCTAATTAATGCCCCGGTAAACATAACTTCTTGAGTAAAACGAGCGTACTAATTACTTGTGCAAACTAGGAGTACGAAATTAATTCGACCACTCACCGTCTACCTTGGTTGGAGAGATTTTGAAATTGAGCCATAAACTGGAAAGGATGGAGTAGTAACTTTTGTCTTGATTACTATATGTGGCCTTGTATAGATGCAAAATGTATTTTTTATAGTGGCCTTGTATAAGAGGGTGCTTGGATCCTAGGGACTTATTTTAGTTTGACTAAAAATAGTATCTTTAAGAGGCTAAAGTTCCAAGCACCCCTGACTAAAGAGGGGCTAAAACTAGTCTTGAGACTAAATCTTTTTAGTCACGGGTACCCCTAATAAAATGTGGATTAGTCCTCTCTCTCCTCATTTAACTCCTCTCCTTTAACACATGCGAGTTCTGGATTGGAGGGTTTGGAGGATAATAAATGCTCATTAACTTGATTAGTCTCTTTAGTATTTGGATCCAAGCATGGGTGAGGCTAGAAAGTTTTAGTCCCACTACTTTTAGTCATGAGACTAAAACGTATCCAAGCACCCTCTAACTAAATGGAGGGAGTACTAAAGGACATATATATTCCAAACAATATGATAACCTCTCTAACCAAGGTAGGGACGAGGAGTAAACGGAGGGAGTACTACTTCCTCCGTATAGGTGTGTAAGTCATCTTATGTTGTACATCGCGACCAAGGCGGAGAGGAAAACGAGAAAACTTAATGTATTTTTGCTAATTAATAGCATTGCATGCAATGAACTAACCACTGCATGTTATGTCTCGTAGTCTCAAGTCATTGAAGAATGCACGACCCACATATTTTATTAGTTGATATGCCACAAAACAAGAAACGAGGAGGGAGTTAATGTACGGTGCCTAAGTGTTTTGGGATTATTTGGTTTTCGTAAGGTGACTTACACACCTAGGCGGAGGGAGTAGTAAAATTTTCTCCTCGTCCTGCGAGCCACCGCTTGCATGGGCGTGGGAGCGGGTGTAAGGCGTAGTAAGCAAGCTTCACCTCATCCTGCGAGCCACCGCGCCCGTGGGCGGGGGAGACGGCATACTAAGCAAGCTTCTCCTCGTTCTACGAGTTGACGGGACACATCAAAAGTACTCAAGTGTATAGAGCCTTGCCTCTAAGGTAGGCCCCACATGGTTTGCCTCTTTTTTAACATAACGCGTAAGTCGCAATTTGTTTGTTCACCCGTGGTAGACGATCCTCCCTCCATCTAGTGGACAACCAGTACACGTGTCAAGTTACCACATGGGCTGCCTTTTCGTACAGAAATGAGCTCCACCGTGTACCCGCGTGGGTGTGGTTGGGAAAGAGACGAGAGTACGTGCGCCATGCGTGCACCTCTTCTCTTCGTACACGCCCCCACCTATGTGGGTGTGTGTGAGAGGGACTATAGAGATACAAACCTAGACATAATGCGCCGTCCATCCCCATGCCTCCGCCCAGTCCGACCACCAGTCACCACCACGCCCCACTCCTCCTCACCTTATCTCTCATCTTTCTCCCTCCATTTTTATATACAAGGCCACTATCAAAATTACAATTTGCAGATATACAAGGCCACTAACACTAATCAATCCAATATTAATGGTGTTTGCCTCGTAGTACTACTAGCAAAGGAGGACATTAATTATCCTTTGCACGCATGCGGGAGTGTGAGCATTGGCTTGATGTGCATGAAAGAGAAGAATACACATTAATTTACACGGCAAACAAGGAAACAAGGTGGCTTGCAACATTGAGTTAGAAGACATTAATTTTTGCCTTGGTACCTGTAATATGGGTTTGTGGCCTTGTATACAAAAATGGAGTCCGATAAAATTCTCGAGATACTATTTATCCGATAAAATTCTCGAGCAATCATTAGTTTTTACAACATGGGATTACTCATGCATGGGTCAATCACAATAGGTGTTTTGTAAAAAAATGCATCTTGATGTTTCGTGCAATGCACGTGCATCTTGCTAGTCCTTGAAAACAACACATGGCAAAATTCCACGGCGAACAAGGGATTTGAATCTGTTGGGAGGGGCTGTTTGGATCTTGCCCGGGGTAGCCAAAATATTGGCGACCCTTTTGTCCACCGGTGCCTTTGCCATCGATGAACGAGGAATGGCTCGGGTTCTCATGCATCCTCCAATGCGCAAGTTGGAGATGAGCTCACATGAGCTGTGTTCTTTTTGTCCCACCGAGCCGCCCGAGTCGCCCGTAGACCGACCGGCGACCCGTAAATTATGCCATGCAACCGTAGCCGCACACATTATGATAGCAAGTCAACCAACTGGATGAAATTCACGCAAACACGGTGATATTTCATATAAACAACGACGGAAATTATATAAGATACTCGATTTCCATACAAACATGACGGATTTCATTACATTTAAATGAACTACGTGGTGCTAGTTCTAGACAACACAGGTATATAATACCTGGCCTAAATGATCACCCGCCGATCGATTTGTGTTCCTCATGTCCGACAGCATGATCACCGGACTGTCAGGAGCCCCGGAGGTATATGCGGGGTCGACGAAGGTCCTCGCAAGAAAAGGATCCGGCAAGACACCTGCTGTGTACGCCGGCGTCGTCTCCATGGTGGCCTTCATGGGACACAAATGGCGGCAGCCTCCCATGTTCTACTTCTCCCGGGCGTGCAGCAAGTGGCGCCCTCGACTCTGACATAGGACAGCGCGCCGTTCTTCCACTGATGTGTGGGCTCTTTGGGTACATGGCCTACATGTCAGTGATTCAACACTGGTAGCACACAGCAGAGGAACCTTTGGTGGGCCAGGGCGGTCAGAAGCGGGCATTTCATAAACCAATGATTGTTCATTGAGTGTGACATCATCCTTTTCATGTAGATAAGCCTATTATGTTGATAGCCCGTTCGATACATTGTGATTCATAAAGACTGCTACAAACATCAATGTTCTGCTTATCACAGATAAGATTGATTAATACCCGTAACAATCCATGTCCTTAACAAAGGGTGCATGCACGTATAGGTTGAGCGTGTGTCTTGCATCGTGTGAAGTGCGCATGCAGGCGTGCGAGTGTTGCGTGCGTGCAATGGTACATTTCAGTGTTGCATGCATGTGTGCGTACGTGCGTGTGTTCGTGAGTGCATGTGTACGCGTCAGTATTGCACGCCTGCATGCGTGCATGTGTTCGTTATGTGTACATGTCAGTGTTGCATGCCTGCATGCGTGCGTGTCTTGCGTGCATGCTTGTATACGTACAGGGTGAGGCTACACGTCAGTCGACTGACTTTTTCATCTCTGGTCATTAGATTTTCCAGCCGTTGGTTACAAAATCAAGGGCCTGCAGTTTATCATCAAACTCCACCCCCATGAGCCGCCAGCCACCACCGGCCGAACAGCCGCCCCCCGCCGCTCGAGGCCGCCTGCACCGGCACGCCACCGTGCCCACCCCAAAACCACTCCTCACCGCCGGTCCATCGCTACACCGGCCATCCCTCTAGCCCCCCCCCCCACCGAGCTTTTTCTCCAACGATCCCCACCCGACCGCCCCACCACCGGCGACTACCAACCAGAGGTCTCACAACTTCGAGTACCCATCGACCACTAATTTATTACCATTTCAGTCCTTCATATATGCGCTGACGGGGTGGGCCCTATGGTAATGTGCGCTGCTAAATGTGGACCGTTTGACTGGTCACTTGATCGTGTCATCAACAAATTACAGAGCTGTATGGTGACCCAGTGACCGTATGATCACCCTAAAATGTATTTTATTAACACAATACAGACTCAAACTACCATTTCTTTCTTTCATATATGGGCTGACAGGAGGGCCCCACGGTTACGCACCGATGGTGCGACACTAGTTGCGCCACGTGGAACATTTGACTAGTCAATTGATTGTGTCATCAACAAAATACAGAGTTGTACGGGTGAGCCAATGACCGTATAATAATTACATGTATTTTTTTAACATGGTACAGACGCAAGGACTCATATATACATGCAAGCACTCACCGCTATAAACGCACACACATAGACCCTACCCCTATGAGAACCTTCGAGAGAGTGGGCCAACATATGATCTTGAGATTTTACAAAGTCACAATAGGTGCCTCGTAGTCGAGTGGAACGTCTCCTCCCACTGAACGCACATCGCTGGAAAATACTGAAATTAACCCAGGATAAATGCGAGCACCGGGACTAACCCTGGTGGGCTCGAGAAACCACTATCCTCCTAACCATCCAACCAGATGTTGGTTAGCACGACAAAATATATGTGGTGACCGTGATGAGCTTATTCTGAAGTCCAGTGACCATATCGTGCTTTCGCTTCAAATACAATGAGAGTAAGTGTCGTCAACAAAATACGGAGCACGCATCAAATGCAAAGTCCGTCAGTGTCATCAAGAAAATATAGAGACGTATCTGAGCTAGATACCATATGATCACCACGAGAATATATACGGTGACCGTAATGAGCGTATTCTGAACTCAAGTGACCGTATAGTGCTTTAGCTTGAAATATGGTGACCGTCATGCGTGAATGTGTCGTGGGCATGCATACTTTTAGAGGGCCGAGAGATAGTTTTTGTGCGTACGTGAAAGTGGTGTAGAAAGAGGGGATGTCCGGTGGAGACAAGGAGAGATATGCCCTTCATTTCTCTTTCCCGTGACTAATATTTTAGGAGAATATATAAACATTCACAATGCAGAACAAATATTTTTGGATGCACCATGCAATTAACTTTCATGTATAACATTGTACTATTGTATATGCTTATTTTCTTAGTGGCCGATTGCGTGTGTGGTGTGGTGGGCACATCATTTCTAGTTGTGGTGGGTCAACATGAGGACTCATGGGTTGGTTCCATCCAGCGCCACATAGGTTGGATCGAGACGCGTTATACGAAGACCCAGGTGGAGGACTCGGCGTACAACATGAAGCTAGCTACCAGAGTCGCGGAGGACTCTATCTCCACTGGTGATAAGCCGACTATATATGATTTGTAACCCTAGGCCCCGAGTATGTTATAGAAGCTTGGGGGCTAGTTCGTTGATAGTATACACACACGCACAATGTCTGGTATTCACGTGCACTTCGTACACACCCCTATCACTAATATACAGCACCAGGGGTAGGCTTTTTCCTCAACTACAAGGGTCTGAACTAGGGTAAAACTTTTCCTCATATTGCCATCCAGCCTAACAGTCAGGGATATCCTACCGAATGATATGATGGAATCATATCTGCCAACTACTAAGAGAGAGGTGTGTCTGGGGGGGCAATGTGTGCGAGAGAGGCCTAAAGATAATGTGCATGGGGAGACACGTAGGCACATATATGTGCGTATAGAGGGCTAGTAGAGACCGTGCGTGTGTATATATGCATGTGAGAGATATAGTGTTTTCCAACTGAGATTAGTGAAAATAGTGGTACATAGTAGTCAGGAAGAGAGAGAGAGATACAGAGAGAGCATGTGCGTGAGACTCCCCGACACCCCGAGAGAGACTGTGAGCATGTCTGAAAGAGAAATGCTGATGCATATAAAGTGTGCACACTTATGTGGTAGATAGAGAGATATATAGCGCGTTTGTGAGAAAGGGCCGAGGCATAGTGCATCTACGTGTAAAAGGTGGTTCTACGCATTAAATTAAAATATAAATGGCATTATTATTTTTTGGATGAGATCATGAATTTTGCAAATTGTGTATGGACGAAAATCGGTCTATCAAACACCCATACTCTATTGAATTCTAGCATGTGCATGTGTTTATTTGATATTATCGATCCGTAGAGTGAGAGCGGTTTGAAATATAGGCAATGGATGCTTTTGCAATTCATATATAAACATTAATTAGTGCACTCCATGTTGTTAGTGTGAAGCACTTCATACATTTGTCACTTGCATGGATACATTCCAAATTGGTAGCTACGAAATAGAATACATGTCGAATTCAACATAAAGGGGGTTTCAAAGATTCGAATTCATAGGAAGTGCATTCATCTATTTGAACCCGAGATAATGGCATTTGTAAATTAGATGTAAAAGGGGGCATCAATCTTTGTTGTGCGTTTCAACATGCTATATATATTCATACACATGTCTAACTTTTTATTGCAACCAAGGAGATTATATCTGGAACCATGCATGAACTGAGGTAAGTTGCATATTTTTAAATATATATACTCGTGTACAATGTATATTCAAATGTACCACCTCCATTCCAAAATAATCGTAGCTTTAGGATTTTCAAGAGTAATGATTTGTGAAGTTTGAAAAATCCTGAATGTTCAATTCAAGAGAACCGAAAACATAAATGCTTCTGCTCCCAAATATTGAACGAAGCGCCAAATAGGCCTCTGGTCACCCGAAACCGCGCGAGACTAATGTTTGGTGGTAGGAAATTACTGACCTGACTCTGGCCCGTGTAGACTATCGGCCAGATGTCCACCGGGGTAGGTTTGTAACTTCACCAAGATACCAGTCTCAGCCGCCTCCGAGAAGCATTCATACGCCGTGGGCGCCTAAACACCCATGCGCTCGGCCGAAATCTATCTCGCCCACATTTGGGACACCTGAGATTACTGTCCTACCCCCAACCGCAATATGTCCGAAATGTTAGATGGGGGCAAAGCTTGTAACATTCACCAAATTTCAAACAAGCGTGTCCCAAACTGAAATATTCTTCCCCCTTAGTTCCCCGCCTCCCTCCATTTCCCCAATCATACTCTATGGGCGACAAAACACCCTCTCCACCAGCCGTGAAACCCCAGCCTCCTCCGTCATCCACCCCACAACGCCCAATCCACCACCACCCTCCTCCATCACGTCGGAGCCGGTACCCCGACGTCGTCGTCCAACGCAACCGGAACCGCAACACCCTCAAGGACTTAGCAGCTGAAGCCGATGTAGAGCTGCCTCCACGATGCGGACGCCGATGTGCGCCGTACCAGAACTACTCTGACCACGCCGTCCTGCGCCTCACTACTGCCGCTCCATGATACATCTCCAACGTATCTATAATTTTTGATTGCTCCATGCTATATTATCTTTTGCTTTGGACATTACTGGGCTTTATTATTCACTTTTATATTATTTTTGGGACTAACCTATTAACCGAAGGCCCAGCCCAGAATTGTTGTTTTTTGCCTATTTTAGAGTTTCGTAGAAAAATAATATCAAACGGAGTCCAAACGGAATGAAACCTTCGGGAATGTGATTTTTGGAACGAACAAGATCCAGGAGACTTGGACCCTACATCAAGCAACCAACAGGGAAGCCACGAGGTAGGGGGCACGCATACCCCCCTAACCCAGGCGCGCCCTCCACCTCTCGTGGGCCCCTTGTTGCTCCACGGACGTACTCCTTCCTCCTATATATACCTACGTACCCCCAAACGATCAGATACAGAGCCAAAACCCTAATTCCACCGCCATAACTTTCTGTATCCACGAGATCCCATCTTGGGGCCTGTTCCGGAGCTCCGCCGGAGGGGGCATCGATCACGGAGGGCTTCTACATCGACACCATAGCCTCTCCGATGAAGTGTGAGTAGTTTACCTTAGACCTTCAGGTCCATAGTTATTAGCTAGATGGCTTCTTCTCTCTTTTTGGATCTCAATACAATGTTCTCCCCCTCTCTTGTGGAGATCTATTCGATGTAATCTTCTTTTGCGGTGTGTTTGTTGAGACCGATGAATTGTGGGTTTATGATCAAGTTTATCTATGAACAATATTTGAATCTTCTCTGAATTCTTTTATGTATGATTGATTCTCTTTGCAAGTCTCTTCGAATTGTCAGTTTGGTTTGGCCTACTAGATTGATATTTCTTGCAATGGGAGAAGTGCTTAGCTTTGGGTTCAATCTTGCGGTGTCCTTTCCCAGTGACAGTATGGGAAGCAAGGCACATATTGTATTGTTGCCATCGAGGATAACAAGACGGGTTTTTTTTATCATATTGCATGAATTTATCCCTCTACATCATGTCATCTTGCTTAAAGCGTTACTCTGTTCTTATGAACTTAATACTCTAGATGCATGCTGGATAGCGGTCGATGTGTGGAGTAATAGTAGTAGATGCTGGCAGGAGTCGGTCTACTTGTCTCGGACATGATGCCTATATACATGATTATACCTAGATATTCTCATAACTATGCTCAATTCTGTCAATTGCTCAACAGTAATTTGTTCACCCACTGGAAAATACTTATGCTCTTGAGAGAAGCCACTAGTGAAACCTATGGCCCCCGGGTCTATCTTCCATAATATTAGTCTTCCAACACTTAGTTATTTTCATTGCCTTTTATTTTACTCCGCATCTTTAACATAAAAATAAAAAAAATATTATCTTATCATATCTATCACATCTCACTCTCGTAAGTGATCGTGTAGGGATTGACAACCCCTTATCACGTTGGTTGCGAGGATTTATTTGTTTTGTGCAGGTGCGAGGGGCTCGCGTGTAGCCTCCTACTGGATTGATACCTTGGTTCTCAAAAACTGAGGGAAATACTTACGCTACTTTGCTGCATCACCCTTTCCTCTTCAAGGGAAAACCAACGCAGTGCCCAAGAGGTAGCAAGAAGGATTTCTGGCGCCGATGCGGGGAGGTCTACGCAAAAGTCAACATACCAAGTACCCATCACAAACCCTTATCTCCCGCATTACATTATTTGCCATTTGCCTCTCGTTTTCCTCTCCCCCACTTCACCCTTGCCGTTTTATTCGCCCTCTGTCTCTATCCTCCCTATCTTTCTCTATTTGCCTCTTTTTGCCATTTTCTTGTGTGTTGGATTGCTTGCTTGTCACGATGGCTCAAGATAACACTAAATTGTGTGACTTTACCAATACCAACAATAATGATTTTATTAGCACTCCGATTGCTCCTCTTACCGGTGCTGAATCTTGTGAAATTAATGCTGCGTTGCTGAAACTTGTCATGAAAGATCTGTTTTCCGGCATTCCTAGTGAAGATGCCGCTACCCATCTAAATAGCTTTGTTGATTTGTGTGATATGCAAAAGAAGAAAGATGTGGACAATGATATTGTTAAATTGAAGCTATTTCCTTTTTCTCATAGAGATCATGCTAAAGATTGGTTTTCGTCTTTGCCTAAAAATAGTATTGATTCTTGGAATAAGTGCAATGATGCTTTTATCTCTATGTATTTTCCTCCCGCGAAGATCATCTCTCTTAGAAATGATATTATGAACTGTAAGCAACTTGATCATGAACATGTTGCACAAGCTTGGGAGAGGATGAAATTGATGATACGTAATTGCCCTATGCATGGTTTGAATTTGTGGATGATTATACAAAAAAATTATGCCGGATTGAATTTTGCTTCTATAAATCTTTTAGATTTGGCCACGGGAGGCACTTTTATGGAAATCACTTTAGTAGAAGCTACTAAACTTCTAGATAATATTATGGTTAATTATTCTCAATGGCACACTGAAAGATCTACCAATAAGAAAGTGCATGCGATAGAAGAAATTAATGTTTTGAGTGGAAAGATGGATGAACTTATGAAATTATTTGCTAATAAAAGTGTTTCTTCTGATCCTAATGATATACCGTTGTCTACTTTTATTGAGAATAATAATGAATCTATGGATGTGAATTTTGTTGGTAGGAATAATTTTGGTAACAACGCGTATATAGGAAACATTAATCCTAGGCCTTATCCTAGTAATTCCTCTAATAATTATGGTAATTCCTACAAGAATTCTTATGGAAATTTTAATAAGATGCCCTATGAATTTGAGACTAGTGTTAAGGAATTTATGAATTCACAAAAGAATTTCAATGCTTTGCTTCAAGGGAAATTGCTTAAAGTTGATGATTTGGCTAGGAACATTGATAAAATTTCTCTTGATGTTGATTCTTTTAAACTTAGATCTATTCCTCCTAAGCATGATATCATTGAGTCTCTCAAATCCATGAGAATTTCCATTGATGAGTGCAAAGAAAGAACCACTAGGATGCGTGCTAAGAAAGATTCCTTTATAAGAGCGTGTTCTTCTAGTTTCTATGATAATAAACATGAAGATCTAAAAGTTATTGATGTCTCCCCTATTAAATCTTTGTTTTGAAATATGAATCTTGATAATGATGGGACTGAATATGACCCACCTTTACCTAGAAGGCATTCCAAAAATTCGGAGTTTTTAGATCTTGATGCTAAATTTGATAAAAGTGGGATTGAAGAGATCAAAACTCTAGATGTTAATGAACCTACTATTTTGGATTTCAAGGAATTTAATTATGATAGCTGCTCTATGATAGATTGTATTTCCTTGTTGCAATCCTTGCTAAATTCTCCTCATGCTTATAGTCAAAATAAAGCTTTTACCAAACATATCGTTGATGCTTTGATGCAATCTTATGAAGAAAAACTTGAGTTGGAGGTTTCTATCCCTAGATGTGACACTCCAAAAATTTTATTTGGTTTTTCAGCAAAAACTTTGTTGGTTTTTGAAAAGAGGCCATTTAAAATTTTTCCAGAAAACCTTCCTCTTAAAAACTTCTTTGGCAAGGATTTTTATTTTTGTATCTTCTTCAAATTATGGTGTTTGATAATTTAAAACTCTTTCTCTAATGGTTCCCTTATCAAAGTATATTTTTGGAGATTATTCTTTTTCTTATAAAAAGAACTTTATGAATTTTTAGGTTTTTCTTATCTTGAAACCACCCATGGTTTTACCATGTCTCCATAGTAAATATTCTCAAAATCCCTCCCTCCACCTTTGAACAATCTAAATTCTCTGTCTCAACAAGTCCAAACAAGTTTTGGATTTTATTTCAATTATTTTTATCTCTCAAATCATTTCTGCCAATTATTTCAAGTCTGACTGATTTTCAAAGCAAGTACTTCATTGCCTTTGAATTTTTATCTCAAACCAACTCCTATGGATTATCCTTAGAACCCACAACCTAGAACCATCTTGATCCACTCTTCATCTTTTCAAAAACTTCAAATTTCACTCACTGCAAGTTTGGACCAGATTTGACAAATTTGGTGAAATTCATATCTACACTTCTCCAAAAATTCCACAAAAATTCAGGCAGCCTCCTGGTGCAATGAGAGGCCACCCCACCAAAATTCAGCTCAAAGAAAATTCTCCACATGCCAAAATCATTTCGTCGAACACTTGGCCGGCACTGTTTTCGTAGACTTTCAGAAAAATTCAGAATTTCAGGATTCAGTCAGTGTCGTTTTTCGCTTGTCATCCATCACCAGTGCTCCCTAGCGTGTTGCGCACGGCCTCTCCTCCTTGGCCAGCACCCTGCACACACGCTTGGCCGATTCCTGGCGTCGATGGCGACGAGCCTCGCCGGCGTTGGAGGTTTCAGCGGTGGCTGCGCCACCCGTGGCGGCCAGCGAGGGCCCGAGCCCGCTCGCCACGCCACCCGGCTCCGCCCAACGACCCCTGGCTCTCCGCGTGTCCTTGCCATGCCAGCGCACGCCCGTGGCACCGTCGCCGTGGCCCGGCAAGCACGGAACATGCTCCCTGCCGCCGACGGGACCGCGCCGCCCCATTCCGTCGAGCTCGCCCAAAGCACCCTAATCCAAGCTTGGTTAGCACCTAAATGGAACCGGTGGACCTCCACGCTGACGCCCAACTCCCTAAACCTCCCCGACCAAGCTCTGCACCGCCGTAACCTTCGCCGGAGATCCCCGTTCACGGCCACCGCCTCGGATCGCCTATAAAAAGGACCCCGAGATCGCTCACTAGCACACACCTTCACTGCACCTCTCCACGACCCTGCCAAGCCACCAGGAGGACCTCGAGGAGGTCTCCTCCCCCAAATCCGGCCGCACCGATCCGCCTCGGCCACCAGCTCGATTCGCTCCGGTGAGGCCGTCCCCGGCGCTCAAATCTCGTCTATAGGCTCCTCTAGCACCCAGTGAGCTAACCCCAGCGTCAATTTTGCCTTCGCAGCTCTCTCCGACGAGGCCCTCGACCACCCGAACCGCCGTCCGCCGGAGCAAGGCTCGCCGTCGACGTGGTACTCGCCGGTGACAACCACCACCACCAACCGACGCGGAATGGCGCCCTGAACACGGAGGTACTCTCCGATCCCCCTGCCTCGCTGTGGATCGCCGCCGGCGACCACCGCGGCTCTCGGGCACCGTCGAGCTCTGCCGCCCCATTTGAAAATTTAAACCTGACGGGCGGGACCCGCCTGTCAGCCTCTCTGCCCTTTCTAAGCGAACCGTTTTCTGAAAACATCTTCTACCAAATGCATTTTCCCGCTGGGCCGGCGCATTCTTATTCGAATAGTTTTCTGTTTTTATAAGTTAGCCCCTGGGAACTTTCTGTTTCATTACAGATGAGTCCCTGGACAAAAACCCTTAGAACTTTTTAACAGAAAAGTATTTTTGATTAATTCTTTTTCTGTTCTCCTTAAAATTTTGTCTAGTTTTTTATCAGATTTATTTGAGAAATATTTGGAGAAATTTTTGTGCACCTCACGGTATTCACGATAGCGCGTATATTTTCTTTATGCCATAGATACCGAAGGAGGTGACAGGACCGGGAACTTCACCGAGCTAGGCTTCGACTACTCTGAACCAGGCAAGCATGTTTGAACTTTTGATATGACGATTGTTTTGGCATGTTTGCAATAAGTAGTTTCATGGCATGATGATGAGCATACCGACGAATGTCATGTTACATGAAACGATGAGGCAAGTGAGTTTCGAAAGTCCATAAGTTGATGGATGTGAGTATGCATGGCCATGTGTTGGCATGAGGATGGGTAAGATGGCAGTGTTGCATCATGCCAATCTTATGCCAGACTATATGACTTCAGTGTCAACCCGTATCGATCCAGTTCCTTCCACTTTCCTTCCCTGTACTACCACATGTTTTCCGCAAGGAATATGTCTTAGTAAGTTGCAAACCGCTTTCTTGGTACACACCAAAAGGAGAGGCCGTGATGATGGTTCCATGGCCCTGGATTAAAGCCAGTCATCCGGTCAGGGGGCATGGGTGTTTCCGGTTGGGACCGAGAGGGGGGCACCCCTTAGAGCGCGCGTATATAAATTTGATCCCATGCTATTCGAGATTGTGATCCCCCCGTCTCAAAAGTTTTTCTTGGACGATGTCTAGGGTGATTCCTAGTATCGAGAGGTAGGATGGGTGTGTACTGGTTAGCTGTGTTTTCTTCCGAAATACCGTAAACGGAACTAGTCCTTCGTGACTACGGAAATCCGTTGGCTGTGGGAATTTTTTTCGTACAAACTCTGCAGAGTCATATATTCCTTTGAATCATCTATTCCATGTCCAAGTTCGGTATTATCTTATCCTGACAAATGTCAGTTTTGATGACAGAGACTCCGGTGAATCACATGAGTGCTAAGTCCAGTTAAATGTTTATTCCTGTGGATGGACTAACCCGTTTATTTTCATAAATTAAATGTTTATTATGAGTATTATTTACTTGTGAATAAAAGCCCTTTCTGTGATGTCGTTCAGACGTCCAACTGTGGCATTGTTATATTTTACTTTCAATGAAAGCCCTTTCTGCGATGTCGCTCACACGTCTGACATTGGCATTTCTTTTAAGGCCCTTTATGTGGCGTCGCTCAGACGCCTGACTGTGGCATTTCTTTGAAAGCCGTTTATGTGGCGTCGCTCAGACGCCTAACTGTGGCATTTCTTTTAAAGCCCTTTATGTGGCGTCGCTCAGACGCCCGACTGTGGCATTTCTTTTAAAGCCCTTTATGTGGCGTCGCTCAGACGCCCGACTGTGGCATTTCTTTTAAAGTCCTTTATGTGGTGTCGCCTAGATGCCCGACTGCGGCGTGCTTTATTTATTTATCTTCCTATCAAGGTGTCGCTTCAGACACCCGATTGAGTTTACAGTTATTTTGTTGGGTTTTCGAGCGGACTACCGCCGACCCCTTTTTACCTGTCTTGCTTTTACTAATTAATGTGCCCCTGTTAAAATACTCATGACGTATCCATGCATGCATTTGTTATATCTTACGTCCGAACTGTCTTGCGAGTACTTTCAAAGTACTCACCTGGCTTGTTGATTTGGCCAGATGCTGACGAAGGCGATCTCATGGATGAAGAATTTGATAGCGAGTCCGACGCCTAGAGGAATCCCAGTCAGTCTCGTGCGACCCTGGATTTGGTCACTGCATTATATCCGCTTCCGCTACCAAATAAACTCATCGAGCCTCACCTCGACGCTCGATGAGATGCCAGTTTTAGAGTCATGTATCTCACTCCCCGCTGTGTTTTTCCACCACCACCCTATCCTCGAGTCAGTAGTATGCCTCCACACCACTGTGTCATGTCCGCCATTATGTATAATTATTGGTGTGCTTGTAATAATTTGGTTGAGCAACCGTAGCTCGACCCTGTAATATATTTTATGCTACTGGCTTATTGTATCAAGAATTTGTCTACCGGTAAGGAGGATTTTTTTCTCATACTGGACTCAAAAGATTGGTTTCTCAATAAACATTTTTATTGGAAAACCGATCGTGACAAGCTTGGTACCAGAGCCAGGCTAATTGTAGGAAGCCACTAGGTGCGATCGCTAATTGGTTATTAGCATGATAAAGCCAATTTATTTCTTTTGCAATTGTAGTCATTTTCTGACAGTCAGCATAAATTTATGATCTGACCATTCAGAATTTTTGCCTACTTTTGTAGATGGCCGACAACAGCTGCGAGTCTCAGACCTTCACCAACGTGCCCGATGGGTTCGTCAAGCTTCTCTCCTTCATCGTTCAGGTCGCGATGGGGCCATCTGTGCGCCCAGTCTTCACACTCTGCCAGCACCGAGTCAACGACAGTCTGACCATGCATCAGGCCACGGTACAGTTCAAGGGAGGGCGTGGTGAGTTACGCCGCTTCCGGTTCTTGGGAAGAGCCATGCCTACAGAGAGGCATGCTATGCAGATGGCAGCCCGCGAGGCGATAGCTCGTCTCAGGGATGTCCTCCCCGTGATGATGACTCGTCGTTACCGTTATCTTCCATGCCATGTGCCTTACACCTGTCACTACGCATTCTCCTACCCCAGAGGAGAACAAGACGAGGCTTTTGAGATGCTTATTGAGTATCTTCGGGCCCTGGAGGCAGCCTTCGACAACCAGGTGGACGACTTCGTGGCTGCCCGCATGGACTCAGTCCATGGCTGTGCAGCCAACAGGAGGGAGCTCCTGCCCACCGCACCGCCACTGACTTTTGTCTCGTCCTCAGCAGCTTATGCACCTACTCGTCGCCCGCCTTCTACCGAAGAGTTCAACCAAGTCATTGCGCCCACTCCAGCACGCACTGCACCACCCTGCGCGCCCACTCCTGTTCGTGTTGTTCCGCCCCTGGCACCCGCTCCATCTACTCGGCACAACACTACGCGTATGGAGCCTATTAGCGAGGAGGAAGTCGAGTCCCCAGCCTCGCTACGCCTCACCCTCGGCAGGGCAAAGGAGGTCGTCAACATCTCCGCCTGAGTATGCTTAGCCGCCATGCAATGTACCACTTTGTACGATATGTTTATATGTACATAGGTTGTGAGAAGTAGCCTGTTTGCGCATCATGTAGGATCTGGAGGAGTGCACTAGCCTAAATAACATGTCAGGATTATGTACGCATATCCTGAGTGATGTATTGTATAATTACTGTCTGCGTGTAAGATATGTAATAAGCAGTCCTTCTCCGTGCGCAAATCGATTTGTTTTTCTTAAGTAAGCTTGGTTAGTTAATTTATTTGCCAGCTTTGTGCATTTATGGAATTGTTTTTGCGACTCTTTTCGCTTGTCTTATGGGTTTTACAAAATATATCCCCAGAGTGAAAAATGTCTCGTCCTTGGACTCACTCCATGCCAACTCCACCAGAGGAAAATTATGATACACAACCCAGCAACAAGTTCACACAGGGACAGTCAAGCCAATAGGACAGTGAATCGGCACTTTCACAAATGTGTCGCCTTTATGAGCAGAGTCAGCAACAACATCGGGAAATGATGAACCAAGTCATCAACATGGGAAATCACCATGGACAGTATCAGCAGCATTCCAAGTTATCTGAGCTATAGAAGACACGTCCCCGAACATTTTCTCATACTGACAAGCCTCTTGAAGCCGAGGATTGGCTTCGAGATATGGAGAGAAAATTAATTATTGCAAAATGTTTAGATCTCGAGAAAGTACTATATGCTCCGCACTATCTCACAGGAGCAGCTGCATCCTGGTGGGAGAATTTTCTGCACATGCACCCCAACGAAAATGATATAACCTGGGATGATTTCAAGGAAGGTTTCCGTGGTGCACACATTCCTAAAAGTATTATGAAAATCAAGAAGAGAGAGTTCGATGACCTCAGACAAAGGAACATGAAAGTGTCAGAATACAACAGTCAATTTACTCTATTATCTCGCTACGCCAATGAAGAACGTATGACTGAAAGCAAGAAGATGGAGAAATTCCTTGACGGTCTGGCGCCCGCGCTTAAATGCCAACTGGTCGTGCACACTTTTCCAGATTTTAAGACACTAGTGGACAAAGCCATTACTCTGGAAAATGAGAGACGTAGCTTGGAGGATTTCCGCAAGCGAAAAAGAGACCAGACTACTCTTGCGCGCAACCACCGAAGCAAGACAGATTTTCAGAAAGGTGGGACACACAAACCTGCGACAAACGTCTCACGCCAAACCAAGAATTTCCATGCAAGGGAAAAGGAGTTCACATATCGCCCAGGCGTTACTTGCTACGCTTGTGGAGAAGAAGGGATCTATGCCAAACAGTGCCCCAAGCCAAGGAACTCGACCCCGAAGCCAAACAACGGTGGAAATAATTCAGCGCCCAAGCGCAACAATTTCAACCCCAACAACAACCACAGGAAGGGTCATCTAAACCACGTGACCAAAGAAGAAGCACAAAATACTCCGGATATCGTACTCGGTACGTTTCCTGTCAACACAATACCTGCAATGGTTTTGTTTGATTCTGGAGCTTCTCACTCATTCATTTCGAAAAGTTTTGCTTTGCAAAATAATTTTTCGATGCTTCCTCTGGAAAAATCCATGATCATCAAGTCCCCTGGGATTCAGCAAGTTACTCAGATATACTGTCAGAATGTGGTTATTGAGTTTGAAGGATTGAAGTTTCACGCCAATCCTATTGTATTGGAAAATAAAGGACTGGATGTCATCCTAGGGATGGACTGGTTAACCACCAACAAAGGTTTTATTGACTGTTTCAACCGGACCATAATTCTCACACACCACCATGGGAAGACAATAAAAGTATCAGCCAAAGAAAGAAAAATACCCCGGCAGCCGAGACTGAATAAGGTGGACGTTTCTGAGCTAAACAAGGTTCCAGTAGTATGTGAATTTCCAGACGTATTTCCCGAAGAACTACCAGGCATGCCACCAGACCGAGAGATAGAATTCAGCATTGAGCTAGCAGCAGGAACCACCCCCATATACAAGAAACCATACAGGATGGCACCATCCGAGTTGATTGAGTTGAAGAAACAAATAAATGAATTATTGGACAAGGGATACATTCGAGCCAGCTCCTCACCTTGGGGATCACCAATTTTATTTGCCAAGAAGAAGGATGGAACACTGAGATTGTGCATAGACTACCGAGCACTTAACATGGTCACAGTCAAGAACAAATACCCGATGCCGCGGATAAATGATTTATTTGATCAGCTCGCTCAGGCCAAGGTATTCTCAAAGATTGACTTAAGGTCAGGATACCATCAATTAAAAGTGCGAACAGAAGATATCCCCAAAACAGCCTTCACCTCCAGATATGGACTATATGAGTTCACAGTTATGCATTTTGGATTAACGAACGCCCCCGCATATTTTGTTCACCTCATGAACAAAGTATTTATGAAGTTTATGGACAAGTTCGTTGTGGTATTTATCGACGATATTCTGATATACTCCAAGACACCAGAAGAGCATGCGGAACATCTCAGGATTATGCTAGGAGAACTCAGGAAACATCAATTGTATGCCAAGTTCAGCAAGTGCGAATTTTGGCTAAGACAAGTAGGCTTTCTAGGCCACGTGCTAATCCAAGACGGTATCGCAGTAGACCCGGAGAAAGTCAGGGCCATACTTGGCTAGAAGTCACCAGCCAGCGTAATGGACATACGAAGTTTCTTGGGAATGGCAGGATATTACCACAGATTTATTGAAGGATTCTCCACCCTAGCCAAGCCAATGACGCAGTTACTCAAGAAGGACAAGAAGTTTGAATGGACAGAAGCCTGCGAGAAAAGTTTCCAAGAGCTAAAACGGAAATTAATGACATCACCAGTATTAATTGTGCCAGACATACACAATAATTTTGAAGTGTATTGTGACGCATCCCGAAAAGGCCTCGGGTGCGTGTTGATGCAAGAAGGCAAGGTTGTCGCATACGCTTCAAGGCAACTTCGCAAGCATGAGGAAAATTATCCCACTCATGACTTAGAAATGGCAGCAGTCATTCATGCACTCAAGGAATGGAGGCATTTCTTACTTGGAAATAGATGTGAAATATACACGGACCATAAAAGTCTCAAATATATTTTCACACAGCCAGAACTAAACTTACGGCAACGACACTGGTTGGAATTGGTAAAGGATTATGATGTTGGTATCCACTATCATCCAGGAAAAGCAAATGTAGTGGCCGATGCTCTTAGTCGAAACCCCAGCTCCGACGAAAACAATCTGCAAGGCTTGAGACCTGAATTCCAATAAGAATTAGCCAAACTCAACTTGTTAATGATCGCGGAAGGCACCATATCAAACTTGGAATTAAAGCCTGACCTTGTGGAGAGAATTAAAGAAGCTCAGCCTGGTCACCCCAGCATCGAGGGAATTAAAAGAAAGGTGAGTATGGGCAAGGGCTCGGAGTTCGTCATAGACGATGGAGGAATATTATGGTACGGGGACAGACTCTGCGTGCCAAACATAGAGGAACTCAAACAGCAAATTCTAGCTGAAGCACACACCGCCCCATATTCGATCCACCCTGGAGGAACCAAAATGTATAAGGATATTCAGGAAAGATTTTGGTGGCACGGTATGAAGAGGGACATAGCCACATTTGTTGCATGTTGCGATTCTTGTCAACGCATAAAAGTTGAGCATCAAAAACCAGCCGGACTACTGCAACCAAACAAAATACCTGAGTGGAAATGGGATGAAATAGGGATGGATTTCATTGTCGGACTACCTCGATCACGACTCGGGAATGATGCCATATGGGTCATTACCGATAGATTAACCAAGGTGGCACATTTCATTCCAGTGAAGACAACCTACAACACTCAGAGGCTTGCCAGGATTTATCTCTCCCGTATAGTTTGTCTGCATGGAGTCCCGAAGACTATAATATCCGACAGAGGCACTCAGTTTGTCTCGAGATTCTGGGATCATTTACAACAGGCTCTGGGAACTCAACTGGCCTTCAGTACAGCCTACCATCCCCAGACTGATGGACAGACTGAACGCGTAAACCAAATTTTAGAAGACATGCTGAGAGCATGTGTCCTCACCTATGGAACCAGTTGGGAAGAAAGCTTGCCATATGCCGAGTTCGCATACAACAACAGTTACCAGGCCAGCCTACAAATGGCACCATTTGAAGCTCTGTACGGACGGAGATGTTGTACCCCGCTAAATTGGTCGGAGACGGGAGACAGCCGTATCTTCGGCCCAGACATGCTCAAAGAAGCCGAGGAAAACGTCAAGCTAATCAGGGACCAACTCAAGACCGCTCAAAGCCGACAGAAGAGTTATTACGATCAGAAACACCGTGGGGTCAATTTTGAACCCGGTGAATTTGTGTACCTACGAGTATCACCTATGAGGGGACTGCAACGGTTTAAGATTAAGGGGAAGTTAGCACCAAGATTCATTGGACCATTCTGCATAGTGGCACGAAGAGGCGCTGTAGCCTACCAGCTAGACTTACCCGAAGAATTGTGCGACATCCACGACGTGTTCCACGTCTCTCAATTAAGGAAGTGCGTAAGCAAACCAGAGAAGCAAGTATCCCATGAGAACATTGACGTGCAACCAGACCTCACCTATTGGGAACGTCCAGTAAAAATATTGGAGGATTCTGAAAGGAGAACTCGACAGAAATCCAATAAGTTTTTCAAGGTTCAGTGGAGCAATCACACCGAAAGTGAAGCGACCTGGGAAAGGGAGGACTTCCTTCGGACAGAGCATCCACACTTATTTAAGGATCAGCTGAAATCTCGGGGACGAGATTTTTCCTAAGGGGCTAGGTGTTGTGACACTCCAAAAATTTTATTTGGTTTTCAAGCAAAAACTTTGTTGGTTTTTGAAAAGAGGCCATTTAAATTTTTTCCAGAAAACCTTCCTCTTAAAAACTTCTTTGGCAAGGATTTTTATTTTTGTATCTTCTTCAAATTATGGTGTTTGATCATTTAAAACTCTTTCTCTAATGGTTCCCTTCTCAAAGTATATTTTTGGAGATTATTCTTTTTCTTATAAAAAGAACTCTATGAATTTTTAGGTTTTTCTTATCTTGAAACCACCCATGGTTTTACCATGTCTCCATAGTAAATCTTCTCAAAATCCCTCCCTACACCTTTGAACAATCTAAATTCTCTGTCTTAACAAGTCCAAACAAGTTTTGGATTTTATTTCAATTATTTTTATCTCTCAAATCATTTCTGCCAATTATTTCAAGTCTGAGTGATTTTCAAAGCAAGTACTTCATTGCCTTTGAATTTTTATCTCAAACCAACTCCTCTGGATTGTCCTTAGAACCCACAACCTAGAACCATCTTGATCCACTCTTCTTCTTTTCAAAAACTTCAAATTTCACTCACTGCAAGTTTGGACCAGATTTGACAAATTTGGTGAAATTCATATCTACACTTCTCCAAAAATTCCACAAAAATTCAGGCAGCCTCCTGGTGCAATGAGAGGCCACCCCACCAAAATTCAGCTCAAGGAAAATTCTCCACATGCAAAAATAATTTCGTCGAACACTTGGCCGACACTGTTTCCGTAGACTTTCAGAAAAATTCAGAATTTCAGGATTCAGTCAGTGTCGTTTTTCGCTTGTCATCCATCACTAGTGCTCCCTGGCACGTTGCGCACGGCCTCTCCTACTTGGCCAGCACCCCGCACGCACGCTTGGCCGATTCCTAGCGTCGGTGGCGATGAGCCTCGCCGGCGTTGGAGGTTTCTGCGGTGGCTGCGCCACCCGTGGCGGCCAGCGAGGGCCCGAGCCCGCTCGCCACACCACCCGGCGTCGCCCAACGCCCCCTGGCTCTCCGCATGTCCCTGCCATGCCAGCGCACGCCCGTGGCACCGTCGCCGTGGCCCGGCAAGCACGGAACGTGCTCCCTGCCGCCGACGGGCCTGCGCCGCCCCGTTCCGTCGAGCTCGCCCAAAGCACCCTAATCCAAGCTTGGTTAGCACCTAAATGGAACCGGTGGACCTCCACGCTGACGCCCAACTCCCTAAACCTCCCCGACCAAGCTCTGCACCACCGTAACCTTCGCCGGAGATCCCCGTTCATGGCCACCGCCTCAGATCGCCTATAAAAAGGACCCCGAGCTCGCTCACGAGCACACACCTTCACTGCACCTCTCCAGGACCCTGCCAAGCCACCAGGAGGCCCTCGAGGAGGTCTCCTCCCCCAACTCTGGCCGCACCGATCCGCCTCGGCCACCAGCTCGATTCGCTCCGATGAGGCCGTCCCCGGCGCCCAAATCCCGTCTATAGCCTCCTCTAGCACCCAGTGAGCTAACCCCAGTGTCAATTTTGCCTTCGCAGCTCTCTCCGACGAGGCGCTCGACCACCCGAACCGCCGTCCACCGGAGCAAGGCTCGCCGTCGACGTGGTACTCGCCGGCGACCACCACCACCACCAACCGACGCGGAATGGTGCCCTGAACACGGAGGTACTCTCCGATCCCCCTGCCTCGCCGTGGATCGCCGCCGGCGACCACCGCGGCTCTCGGGCACCATCGAGCTCTGCCGCCCCGTTTGAAAATTTAAACCTGACGGGCGGGACCCGCCTGTCAGCCTCTCTGGCCTTTCTAAGCGAACCATTTTCTGAAAACGTCTTCTGCCAAATGCATTTTCCCGCTAGGCCGGCGCATTCTTATTCGAATCATTTTCTGTTTTTATAAGTTAGCCCCTGGGAACTTTCTGTTTCATTACAGATGAGTCCCTGGACTAAAACCCTTATAACTTTTAAACAGAAAAGTATTTTTTATTGATTGTTTTTTTGTTCTCCTTAAAATTTTGTCTAGTTTTTTATCAGATTTATTTGAAAAATATTTGGAGAAATTTTCGTGCACCTCACGGTATTCACGATAGCGCGTATATTTTCTTTATGCCATAGATACCGAAGGAGGTGACGGGACCGCGAACTTTACCGAGATAGGCTCCGACTACTCTGAACCAGGCAAGAATGTTTGAACTTTTGATATGATGATTGTTTTGGCATGTTTGCATTAAGTAGTTTCATTGCATGATGATGAGCATACCGACGAATGTCATGTTACATGCAACGATGAGGCAAGTGAGTTTCGAAAGTCCATAAGTTGATGGATGTGAGTATGCATCGCCATGTGTTGGCATGAGGATGGGTAAGATGGCAGTGTTGCAGCATGCCAGTCTTATGCCAGACTATATGACTTCAGTGCCAACCCGTATCGATCCAGTTCCTTCGACTTTCCTTCCCTGTACTACCACATGTTTTCCGCAAGGAATATGGCTTAGTAAGTTGCAAACCGCTTTCTTGGTACACACCAAAAGGAGAGGCCGTGATGATGGTTCCATGGCCCTGGATTAAAGCCAGTCATCCGGTCAGGGGGCATGGGTGTTTCCGGTTGGGACCGAGAGGGGGGCACCCCTTAGAGTGCGCGTATATAAATTTGATCCCATGTTATTCGAGATTGTGATCTCCCCGTCTCAAAAGTTTTTCTTGGACGATGTCTAGGGTGATTCCTAGTATCGAGAGGTAGGATGGGTGTGTACTGGTTAGCTGTGTTTTCTTCCGAAATACCGTAAATGGAACTAGTCCTTCGTGACTACGGAAATCCGTTGGCTGTGGGAAAATTTTTCGTACAAACTCTGCAGAGTCATATATTCCTTTGAATCATCTATTCCATGTCCAAGTTCGGTATTATCTTATCCTGACAAATGTCAGTTTTGATGACAGAGACTCCGGTGAATCACATGAGTGCTAAGTCCGGTTAAATGTTTATTCCTGTGGATGGACTAACCCGTTTATTTTCATAAATTAAATGTTTATTATGAGTATTATTTACTTGTTAATAAAAGCCCTTTCTGAGATGTCGTTCAGACATCCGACTGTGGCATTGTTATATTTTACTTTCAATGAAAGCCCTTTCTGCGATGTCGCTCAGACGTCCGAGTGTGGCATTTCTTTTAAGGCCCTTTATGTGGCGTCACTCAGACGCCCGACTGTGGCATTTCTTTTAAAGCCCTTTATGTGGCGTCGCCTAGACGCCCGACTGTGGCATTTCTTTTAAAGCCCTTTATGTAGCGTCGCTCAGACGCCCGACTGTGGCATTTCTTTTAAAGCCCTTTATGTGGTGTCGCCTAGACGCCTGACTGCGGCCTGCTTTATTTATTTATCTTCCTATCGAGGTGTCGCTTCAGACACCCGATTGAGTTTATAGTTATTTTGTTGGGTTTTCGAGCGGACTACCGCTGACCCCTTTTTACCTGTCTTGCTTTTACGAATTAATGTGCCCCTGTTAAAATACTCATGACGTATCCATGCATGCATTTGTTATATCTTACGTCTGAACTGTCTTGCGAGTACTTTCAAAGTACTCACCTAGCTTGTTGATTTGGCCAGATGCTGACGAAGGTGATCTCATGGATGAAGAATTTGATAGCGAGTCCGACGCCTAGAGGAATCCCAGTGAGTCTCGTGCGACCCTGGATTTGGTCACTGTATTATATCTGCTTCCGCTACCAAATAAACTCATCGAGCCTCACCTCGACGCTCGATGAGATGCCAGTTTTAGAGTCATGTATCTCACTCCCCGCTGTGTTTTTCCACCACCACCCTATCCTCGAGTCAGTAGTATGCCTCCACACCACTGTGTCATGTCCACCATTATGTATAATTATTGGCGTGCTTGTAATAATTTGGTTGAGCAACCGTAGCTCGACCCTGTAATATATTTTATGCTACTGGCTTATTGTATCAAGAATTTGTCTACCGGTAAGGAGGATTTTTTTCTCATACTGGACTCAAAAGATTGGTTTCTCAATAAATATTTTTATTGGAAAACCGGTCGTGACACTAGAAAACTTTATGATGAGTGGGAACCAACTATTAAAATTAAAATTAAAGATCTCGAATGCTATGCTTTGTGTGATCTGGGTGCTAGTGTTTCCACGATTCCAAAGACTTTTTGTGATTTATTAGGTTCCCGCGATTTTGATGATTGTTCTTTAAACTTGCACGTTGCGGATTCCACTCTTAAGAAACCTATGGGAATAATTAATGATGTTCTTATTGTTGCAAATAGGAACTATGTGCCCGTAGATTTTATTGTTCTTAACATAGATTGCAATCCTTCATGTCCTATTATTCTTAATAGACCTTTCCTTAGAACGATTGGTGCAATTATTGATATGAAGGAAGGAAATATTAGATTACAATTTCCGTTAAGGAAAGGCATGGAACACTTCCCAAGAAAAAAATTCAATTACCTTATGAATCTATTATGAGAGCCACTTATGGATTGCCTACCAAAGATGGCAATACCTAGATCTATCCTTGCTTTTTGTGCCTAGCTAGGGGCGTTAAACGATAGCGCTTGTTGGGAGGCAACCCAATTTTATTTTTTTCCTTTCTTTTTGCTCCTGTTTAGTAATGAATAATTTATCTAGCCTCTGTTTTGGTTGTGTTTTTTGTGTTTAATTAGTGTTTGTGCCAAGTAGAACCGTTGGGAAGACTTGGGGAAAGTCTTATTAATCTTCCTGTAAAAAACAGAAACTTTAGCGCTCACTGGAACTGCTGCCATTTTTATTTGGAAAGTGATATTTAGTTAATTCCTTTTGCAGATTATTAATAGATAAATTTCTCACGTCCAGAAATTTATTTTAGAATTTTTGGGGTTCCAGATCTTGCGCTAGCTACAGATTACTACAGACTGTTCTTTTTTTTTAAGATTCTATTTTTCATGTGTTGTTTGCTTATTTTGATGAATCTATGGTTAGTAAAATAGTTTATAAACCATAGAGAAGTTGGAATACAGTAGGTTTAACACCAATATAAATAAAGAATGAGTTCATTACAGTAACTTGAAGTGGTCTTTTGTTTTCTTTCGCTAACGGAGCTCACGAGATTTTCTACTTTAAGTTTTGTGTTGTGAAGTTTTCATGTTTTGGGTAAGGATTTGATGGATTATGGAACAAGGAGTGTCAAGAGCCTAAGCTTGGGGATGCCCATGGCACCCCCAAGATAATCTAAGGACACCAAAAAGCCAAAACATGGGGATGCCCCGGAAGGCATCCCCTCTTTCGTCTACTTCCATCGGTAACTTAACTTGGAGCTATATTTTTATTCACCACATGATATGTGTTTTGCTTGGAGCTTCTTGTATGATTTGAGTCTTTGCTTTTTAGTTTACCACAATCATCTTTTCTGTACACACCTTTTGAGAGAGAGACACATGATTCAGAAATTATTAGAATACTCTATGTGCTTCACTTATATCTTTTCAGTTATATAGTTTTGCTCTAGTACTTCACTTATATGTTTTAGAGCATGGTGGTGGATTTGTTTTATAGAAACTATTGATCTATCATGCTTGACTTGGATTATTTTGAGAGTCTTAAGTAGCATGGTAATTTTCTTAAATATTCCTAATATGCTAGGTATTCAAGATTAGTAAAAACTTTCCTATGAGTGTTTTGAATACTAAGAGAAGTTGGATGCTGGATGATGGTTTTGAGATATGGAGGTAGTGATATTAAAGTTGTGCTAGTTGAGTAGTTGTGAATTTGAGAAATACTTGTGTTGAAGTTTGCGAGTCCCATAGCATGCACGTATGGTAAACGTTATGTAACAAATTTGAAACATAAGGTGTTCTTTGATTATCCTCCTTATGAGTGGCGGTCGGGGATGAGCGATGGTCTTTTCCTACCAATCTATCCCCCTAGGAGCATGCGCGCACTGCTTGGTTTTTGATTACTTGTAGATTTTTGCAATAAGTATGTGAGTTCTTTATGACTAATGTTGAGTCCATGGATTATACGCACTCTCACCTTTCCGTCATTGCTAGCCTCTTTGGTACCGTGCATTGCCCTTTCTCACATTGAGAGTTGGTGCAAACTTCGCCGGTGCATCCAAACCCCGTGATATGATACGCTCTGTCACACATGAACCTTCTTATATCTTCCTCAAAATAGGCACCATACCTACCTATTATGGCATTTCCATAGCCATTCCGAGATATATTGCCTTGCAACTTTCCACCATCCCGTTTCTCATGACACGTTCATCATTGTCATATTGTTTAGCATGATCATGTAGTTGACATAGTATTTGTGGCAAAGCCACCGTTCACAATTCTTTCATACATGTCACTCTTGGTTAATTGCATATCCCGGTACACCGCCGGAGGCATTCATATAGAGTCATACCTTGTTCTAGTATCGAGTTGTAATCATTGAGTTGTAAATAAATAGAAGTGTGATGATCATCATTTAATAGAGAATTGTCCCAATAAAAAAAGGAGAAAGGCCAAAAAAGAAGGCCCCAGAAAAAGAGAAATGAAAAGGGACAATGCTACTATCTTTTTCCACACTTGTGCTTCAAAGTAGCACCATGATCTTCTTGATAGAGAGTCTCTTGTTTTGTCACTTTCATATACTAGTGGGAATTTTTCATTATAGAACTTGGCTTGTATATTCCAACAATGGGCCTCCTCAAGTACCCTAGGTCTTTGTGAGCAAGCAAGTTGGATGCACACCCACTAGTTTCTTTTGTTGAGCTTTCATACATTTATAGCTCTAGTGCATCCATTGCATGGCAATCCCTACTCCTTGCATTAACATCAATCAATGGGCATCTCCATAGCCCATTGATTAGCCTCGTTGATGTGCGACTTTCTCCTTTTTTGTCTTCTCCACATAACCCCCATCATTACACTCTATTCCACCCATAGTGTTATATCCATGGCTCACGCTCATGTATTGCGTGAAGGTTTATAAAGTTTGAAATTACTAAAGTATGAAACAATTGCTTGGCTTGTCATCGGGGTTGTGCATGATGAGAGCATTCTTGTGTGACGAAAATGGAGCATGACTAAACTATATGATTTTGTAGGGATGCACTTTCTTTGGCCATGTTATCTTGAGAAGACATAATTTCTTAGTTAGTATGCTTGAAGTATTATTATTTCTATGTCAATATTAAACTTTTATCTTGAATCTTTCGGATCTAAATATTCATGCCACAATTAAGAAGAATTACATTGAAATTATGCCTAGTAGCATTCCACATAAAAAATTCTGCTTTTATCATTTACCTACTCGAGGACGAGCAGGAATTAAGCTTGGGGACGCTTGATACGTCTCCAACGTATCTATAATTTTTTATTGCTCCATGCTATATTATCTTCTGTTTTGGACATTATTGGGCTTTATTATTCCCTTTTAAATTATTTTTGGGACGAACCTATTAACCGGAGGCCCAGCCCAGAATTGCTGTTTTTTGCCTATTTTAAAGTTTCACAGAAAAAGAATATCAAACGGAGTCCAAACGGAATGAAACCTTCGGGAACGTGATTTTTGGAGCGAACAAGATCCAGGAGACTTGGACCCTACGTCAAGCAACCAACAGGGAAGCCACGAGGTAGGGAGGCGCGCCTACCCCCCCAGGCGCGCCCTCCACCCTCGTGGGCCCCCTGTTGCTCCACCGACGTACTCCTTCCTCCTATATATACCTACGTACCGCCAAACGATCAGATACGGAGCCAAAACCCTAATTCCACCGCCGTAACTTTCTGTATCCACGAGATCCCATCTTGGGGCCTGTTCCGGAGCTCCACCATGAGATCCCATCTTGAGGGCTTCTACATCAACACCATAGCCTCTCCGATGAAGTGTGAGTAGTTTACTTTAGACCTTCTGGTCCGTAGTTATTAGCTAGATGGCTTCTTCTCTCTTTTTGGATCTCAATACAATGTTCTCCCCGTCTCTTGTGGAGATCTATTGGATGTAATCTTCTTTTGTGGTGTGTTTGTTGAGACCGGTGAATTGTGGGTCTATGATCAAGTTTATCTATGAACAATATTTGAATCTTCTCTGAATTCTTTTATGTATGATTGGTTATCTTCGCAAGTCTCTTCGAATTATCAGTTTGGTTTGGCCTACTAGATTGATCTTTCTTGCAATGGGAGAAGTGCTTAGCTCTAGGTTCAATCTTGCGGTGTCCTTTCCCAGTGACAGTAGGGGCAGCAAGGCACGTATTTTATTGTTGCCATCAAGGATAACAAGATGGGTTTTTTATCATATTGCATGAATTTATCCCTCTACATCATGCCATCTTGCTTAAAGCGTTACTCTGTTCTTATGAACTTAATACTCTAGATGCATGATGGATAGCGATCGATGTGTGGAGTAATAGTAGTAGATGCAGGCAGGAGTCGGTCTACTTGTCTCAGACGTGATGCCTATATACATGATCATACCTAGATATTCTCATAACTATGCTCAATTCTTCCAATTGCTCAACAGTAATTTGTTCACCCACCGTAAAAATACTTATGCTCTTGAGAGAAGCCACCAGTGAAACCTATGGCCCCCGGGCCTATCTTCCCTAATATTAATCTTCCAACACTTAGTTATTTTCATTGCCTTTTATTTTACTTTGCATCTTTATCATAAAAATACCAAAAATATTATCTTATCATATCTATCAGATCTCACTCTCGTAAGTGACCGTGTAGGGATTGACAACCCCTTATCGCGTTGGTTGTGAGGATTTATTTGTTTTGTGCAGGTGCGAGGGACTTGCGCGTAGCCTCCTACTGGATTGATACCTTGGTTCCCAAAAACTGAGGGAAATACTTACACTACTTTGCTGCATCACCCTTTCTTCTTCAAGGGAAAACCAATGCAGTGCTCAAGAGGTAGCACTCCAATGTCGCAACCGTCCACCGCACCGGAGCTGTTCCCGCTACGCCGTCGTTGGCCGCGTTGGATCTGCTTCCCCGCCGCCGACAGACGGCCACTACACCACACTCAACAACCTGGCCATGGGTTCGTCCAAGGCTGCACCGTCCTCCCCAACTTCTCATTTCTAGTGAACCACAAGAAGATCGTTGGAAAAACAGAAGGAGGACACATCACTGCCAGCAGAAAGAGGTACTCCTCTTCCCTTATTCGTTCAAACCTTATGTCTCTGCTCACACCGTATTCATTCCACGAAAGAAACTAGTTGAGCACTTCTTACTGCATATTCTTCATGATACTAAATGCACAAGGTTTCCTCCCTTTACTATTTCACCTTTGCTAGAGGTCAGTAGCCCACTTGGATTTCAACTCAGGGTCAGTTGAACTGCAATTAAAAAAAGCAGCACCCGCTTAGGCGCGCGGAGCACCTAGTCCGCCTGTTCGCCGGGGAAGCGGCGCATCGGTGTCTATCATAGAGGTGTGGGGCACAGGAGCTGCTTGTGCCCGATCTAGAGGTCGGCGGGGCATGAATGGATTGCCGGGGGCGGTGCCAAGCACGGCTGTGGGGTGAGGCCGAGGGGAGGGCGCAGGAAGGGTACTGGGCCGGTGGTCGCTGCCGTTTCAAGGAAGATCGTCAACACTAAGTGGCTGGAGGAAGATGAAGGCGATCTGCCCATTCTTTGTACATCAGACGGTGCAGAAAAAATGGACTGGCCTATTTGTTTTCAGTCGAATGCTATTTTCATAGAATCCTGTAGTAATTTAGTGTGCCATGCATGTTGCAGAGCTATCATATGTCTCCCATCATTTATTTCTCACTGACCTACTATCTGCTACCTTTACACTATACTAATTGTGCACACACTTCACCCATACTCACACTATTGTTTTTTTCTACATGGGTATTTCAGACTCTGACGCAGTATTGATGAATGCTCAAAATAAAAGACAGAAGTCGCTCTAGTGTAATTCGAAGGTAAGCACTAAGGGTTTCAGCGCTCTAAAGGATGCAGTGTCAACAGTTGGAGACAGTAAACGTAGCTCTGCAGTTGATGATCTCAATTGCCACACACAACCATCCCAGGTGCTTGATTTAACTTCACGCTGTCAAATGTGGTTGCATGTTGCATATGGTGTCTAGCTTGTATTGCTTCCAATTTGGTTAAATTGCATCTGCTTACTTTACACATTATACCTTTGATAATGACATGCCTTCCTGTTTTTTATACATACTCCCTCCGTTCGGAATTACTCGTCCAAGAAATGAATGTATCTAGATGTATTTTAGTTGTAGATACATCCATTTTTGTGACAAGTAATTTCGAACGGAGGGAGTACTACATATGTCTATTAAACATGTTCATACATCAAACTAATGCTCTTTTGTATCCCTCTGTGATGGCCTGGTTTTGGCCCTCCTTTATTTGCCTGATTTTCAGGTGGATTGATTTTGAAATTTGGAGTTTTTGAATCGTTTCATATGGACTTAAATACTTGGGTACCCCTTGGCTTTCGCCCAAGTGTCCCATTTCCCTCTAACCATCATTCCCCCTCTGGTTCATCTCAAAATAATATTTGGAACATTTTTCCTTAATGAAAAATATTCATTTCCCTCTCTTAAACCCTAGCTAGATCAATGTGATCGAAAGCAACCCCATTTTTTCTTGCCCATAAAAATCTGAGAAAATTCACAAATATTCTTGGAACCCTAGGGCACCTTCCCAAGAAAAAATATTGCATGACTTTTTGGAATATTTTTGCTACAGAAAATATTTTCTGTTCTGGACAGAAATGGTAGTTCCTAAAGTAACTTCCATTTTAGTTGCTCCTTTGGGGCTGATTTTTCTTGTGCATCATCACCTTAGTAGATGATTGCCACCCTCCAAAACTCAGCTTGCAACTCCCAGCCGTTTGACGACAGTAAGCTCTCAAAGTTACTGATCAGAAACTTACTAGGCTTCTGAAATCTTTTCTACTGCGTCTGGATCCAATCCAAAGCGTGGTAACGTTCAAAAGTACCACTAACAACATGCCATACATGAAGTTTGGGCTTAGGTTGGCATGAGGTCAAAGTTCACGCGGTGACCGCGTTCATCCAGGCATGCTGGCATGCGGCCGACGTGCTCTGCGACATGCCCGAGCCTGCGTTTATCGCGTGCTCGCTTCCCCGCCTGCCTAAGCGTGCCAAACCTCGCCACCATATTCGTCTTAGCCCCATTAACTCTCCCCTGGCAATCATCAACGTCGGAGCTTGCCGCAGCGAGCACGGGCACAGTCCGATCAATGAAACAGTGCGGTGTGCTCTGTGCTTATCGTCACCCCAGTGCCCTTGTGCTCGTCCCCATTCGCCGACAGTCCCCGTGTGAATTCCATCTCCTTCTCCCTCTCTCACTGATGCTTCTCATCGCTGGGCGCTGTGTCCAAGTGTCCACCGGCAAAGCCCGAAACCCCCTTGACGCTCGGCTATAAATAGAGCCCTCCCCCAACCTCCTCGAGCATCATCCACCACTCCCACACACTCCACAATCTAGTAGAGGACCGTAGCCCGGCCGGGCAGGCCGCGGGCCGCCGTCCCCGAGCTTGAGCTCGCCGGTGATCCCCTCGGGTCGTCCCCGTAGCTCCGGCCCCTCCCAGGCCTGGGCAACCCTTCCAGGGCCTCCGCCACTCTGCGGTGGTGCCATTCCGCCCGGTTGGAGCCCCTGGAGTCGCCTCTGCTCGCCATTGTCTTCGTCTCCAGCGAGCTCTGCTTCCTGTCTCCGCTAGAGGGGAAGATTCTGACGCCGTCCAACCACCCCTAGCTCCTCTACGGGTATGGGCAGGTGCGCCTCAGTCTCCTCTCTCGATCCCTCCCTCTCGTTTTGACCAAGGAGCCCTCGTCGTCGGCGTTTTCCCTGTCGAAGCCGCGCTGCCCCCTGTCTCATTACCCCTCTACCCTCATCTCACTAGCGGAGCCCACTAGTCAGCCACTCAGTACGCGCGTGAAATGGTGATACGTCTCCAACGTATCTACTTTTCCAAACACTTTTGCCCTTGTTTTGGACTCTAACTTGCATGATTTGAATGGAACTAACCCGGACCGATGCTGTTTTCAGCAGAATTACCATGGTATTATTTATGTGCAGGAGCAAACGTTGTCGGAATGACCTGAAACTTCATGGAGCAACTTTTCAGAAAATATGAAAAATAACTGCAAAAGATGAAGGCCAGGGGGCCCACCACCTTTCCATGAGGGTGGGGGGCGCGCCTGCTCCCCTAGGGCGTGCCCCTACCTTGTGGGCCCCCTGTTGCCTCTCGGACTCCAACTCCAACTCCATATATTGAGTTTCGGGGAGAAAAAAATCAGAGAGAAGAAATCATCGCGTTTTACAATACGGAGCCGCCGCCAAGCCCTAAAACCTCTCGGGAGGGCTGATCTGGAGTCCGTTCGGGGCTCCAGAGAGGGGAATCCATCGCCATCGTCATTATCAACCATCCTCCATCACCAATTTCATGATGCTGACCGCCGTGCGTGAGTAATTCCATCGTAGGCTTGCTGGACGTTGATGGGTTGGATGGGATCTATCATGTAATCGAGTTAGTTTTGTTAGGGTTTGATCCCTAGTGTCCACTATGTTCTGAGATTGATGTTGCTATGACTTTGCTATGCTTAATGGTTGTCACTAGGGCCCGAGTGCCATGATTTCAGATCTGAACCTATTATGTTTTCATCAGTATATGAGAGTTCTTGATCCTATCTTGCAAGTCTATAGTCACCTATTATGTGTTATGATCCGTTAACCCTGAAGTGACAATAATCGGGATACTTACCGGTGATGACCGTAGCTTGAGGAGTTCATGTATTCACTATGTGTTAATGCTTTGTTCCGGTTCTCTATTAAAAGGAGGCCTTAATATCCCTTAGTTTCCGTAAGGACCCCGCTGCCACGGGAGGGTAGGACAAAAGATGTTATGCAAGTTCTTTTCCATAAGCACGTATGACTATATTCAGAATACATGCCTACATTATATCAATGAACTAGAGCTAGTTCTGTGTCACCCTAGGTTATGACTGTTACAAGATGAACTGCATCCGGCATAATTCTCCATCACCGATCCATTGCCTACGAGCTTTCCATATATTGTTCTCCGCTTATTTACTTTTCCGTTGCTATTGCTATCATCACTACAAAATACCAAAAACATTGCTTTTGCTACCGTTACCTTTTGTTACCGTTATCACTACTATCATATTACTTTGCCACTAAATACTTTGCTGCAGATATTAAGTTTCCAGGTGTGGTTGAATTGACAACTCAGCTGCTAATACTTCAGAGTATTCTTTGGCTCCCCTTGTGATGAATCAATAAATTTGGGTTGAATACTTTACCCTCGAGAGCTGTTGCGATCCCCTATACTTGCGGGTTACCAAGCGGTACGAGTGATGGCGCCTCGAGGCTTTACGCCTTCGATGTCACACCCCCCTCCAATCTGTTTTATTGAAATTCAAATTTCATTTATATCTAGAGAGCTTCAAACAGCTATAACTTTTCAACCATAAGTCCAAATGGATTGATTCTTTTTGCATTGTGTTCTTTCTAAATAAATCTAGCAGCTCACCAAAAATGGGATTTTCCCCCGCTTTCTAGATTTTCGGGTGAATTTCAGAAGGGTTCTATATTTTTTCTTTTTATGTTTGTAATTGTTTTCAGAGCAGTGAGGCTTGTCTTGAGGATCACCAAGAGGCTTGTGAACCTCATCTGCACTAAGGCAAGCCACAACAACATTTTCATGGTGCCATTGCAATATTTGTGATTTTCCTACTTGAGTGAATGATTTAATCGATGCATATATATCATTATTGTGTTATTTATATTATGTTAAATGCTTGTTCAAGGTAATATGCTTGTGTTACAGAAAGTTTAGAGCAAACTAAGTTGATAAAGAAACTAGAATTAATTTTTGCTATGAAAGAAATAATATGGTTATGGATACAAGTAATTAATTGAAGTTATTTTTCTTACATGGGAAAAATGATAAAACTTGTTAGAAAAGATTCTGTTTAATGTTAGGTTTAATCTTGACTAGAGGAGTGTCAAGAGTTGTTGATGGTTATGCTTAATGTGGATATAGTTGACTCAGCCTTTTCCGTTAATATGTGATGCATATGTTACTGTTGCACTTCATGGCATACTATGACACCGGTTATTTTCAATTTAAGTTGAACATGATAATAATACAACTTGAATATATCGTTGACTGGGTCATGGTGTCACTGAATCGAGTTTTTCCCAATGCAACCACATTTTCCTGTATGGCAAGGCCTTTATTCGGTCCGTTGTCATGCCTCTGGTCCGTGCCTCCAACTAGGGAAGCTTATGGGCGTGCGGTACCCTGCCCCGGTAAGCAGACATAACCTTGTGTGCCTGTTGTTGAGATTTTTGGTACCGGTCCCCGTGAAGGACGTTTTGGCCACGAGGGTGGTCGTTGTGTCTTTGGTAGACATGGGACCACCCAGGACTAGCCCATTTGGGAGTGGGTCAGAGTGGCCAAGAGAGTGTCATGGCAATGGAGTGGTTTCGTCAGAATGCCGTTGGTCCACCCGAATGGGAGTACGAGGCCATGGGTTCCGTGTTGTGGGTACAGTGCGCTACCTCTGCAGAGTGTATTAATCTATCGATAGCCGAGTCCACGGTTATGGACACGCTCGAAAGTAGGTCACACCATGGGTCAACATTTAATAAAACGGGCACACTAAGTTATGAACTCTGCACTATTGATGATGGCGGGAAGGGCATCGGGTTGGACTGGACCTAGGATGGGTCGTGGGTGTGATCGCCGGAAGGATCATTGTTTTAGACCAAGGATGGGACGAGGTTGTGATCGCCGGAAGGATCACGAGATATTCATGGTTAAGATTTTGAGGTTGGTATGGTGGTGATCCAAGAAGTGATCACCATTGGTAAGAGGAATTTTTCCTCACAAGGATATGATCACAACATGTTGAATATATATTGTTGCATTTTATTAATAATTGGTTAAATATCATGATATTGTTTGTCATTATGTTTATGTCTGTTGTGAGCTTGCAAGTACATTCAATGTACTGACCTGGCGTGTCATGCCAGATTTCAGGAAAAGCCTGGTTGGAAAGGAGTGCTGTCCGAGTCTAGATCGTGTCCACAACGGTGTCCCTGTACTATGGAGTTTCCGCTACGACGTTGTTCCGCTGCCGCATAGTTGTTATGATCGAGGCCTTTATGTTCACTAAATAATGTACATATTGTTCAGCCACACCGTGCGTGCCGCTTGGCCTCGCTACCTATTGTAATGTAAACTTTGATCCGCTAGCATCAATAAAGCGGTTGTTTTTTCCGTACCAAGATGTTTTGTATTGCTAGAAGACATGGTCTCTGGGCTGGCAATGCATGGTAACCCGATTGCTATGACCCGGGGTGCCACAACGCTTGGTATCAGACCCGCGCAGACTGTAGGCCACGTTAGACTAGGACGTGTTGACTGGACGGTAGATACGAGTTTACGTTGAGTGCCGGTAGCATTGGTAGCTGGTTGTTGCATTGCATATACTTGGCTTATTTTTATGCTAACCTACTAATGGTTGTGAGTATAGATGGCTCCAGTGTTGTATCCGTGCCAGTTGCAGCTGATGTTGTACACGCCGCCGCATCTTCTTCATAACGTGTGGCGTCGGCTATACCCCCTCGGTGACGATCCAATTTATCCTGTGTACCGGGAGCATCTAGCTGACTCAGTGTACGAGTATCACGCAGTGGTTACTCTGCGCACCAGTTTCGACTCCAACACTTACACTCATACCTCTCGGAGCGGTTACGCTTCTACCGCATCCCAGGCTGTCCAGTTTGCTTCATTCGAGGTCCTTGTTGAGCTTCGTTACTACGAGGTCCGGATGCAGAACTAATACGTCTCCAACGTATCTATAATTTTTTATTGCTCCATGCTATATTATCTACTGTTTTGGAATATATTGGGCTTTATTTTCCACTTTTATATTATTTTTGGGACTAACCTATTAACCGGAGGCCCAGCGCAGAATTGTTGTTTTTTGCCTATTTCAGTGTTTCAAAGAAACAGAATATCAAACAGAGTCCAAACAGAATAAAACCTTCGGGAACGTGATTTTCTCACCGAACGTGATCCAGGGGACTTGGACCCTACGCCAAGGCATCAGAGAGGCGGTCACGAGGGTGGGGGTGCCCCCCTAGGGCGCGCCCCCTGCCTCATGGGCCCCTCGTAGCTCCACCAACGTACTTCTTCCTCCTATATAAACCTACATACCCCCAAACGATCAGAGACGGAGCCAAAAAACCTAATTCCTCCGTCGCAACTTTCTGTATCCACGAGATCCCATCTTGCAGCCTGTTCTGGAGCTCCGCCGGAGAGGGTCGTCATCACGGAGGGCTTCTACATCATCATAGCCTCTCTGATGAAGTGTGAGTAGTTTACCTCAGACCTTCGGGTCCATAGTTAGTAGCTAGATGGCTTCTTCTCTCTTTTTGGATCTCAATAAAAAGTTCTCCCCCTCTCTCGTGGAGATCTATTTGATGTAATCTTCTTCTTTTTGCGGTGTGTTTGTTGAGACCGATGAATTGTGGGTTTATGATCAAGTCTATCTATGAATAATATTTAAATCTTCTCTGAATCCTGTTGTGTATGATTGGTTATCTTTGCAAGTCTCTTCGAATTATCCGTTTGTTTTGGCCAACTAGATTGGTAGTTCTTGCCATGGGAGAAGTGCTTAGCTTTGGGTTCGATCTTGCGGTGTCCTTTCCCAGTGATAGAAGGGGCAGCAAGGCATGTATTGTATCGTTGCCATCGAGGATAACAAGATGGGGTTTATTTCATATTGCATGAATTTATCTCTCTACAACATGTCATCTTGCTTAAGGCATTAATCTATTTTTAAATTAATACTCTAGATGCATGCTGGATAGCGGTCGATGAGTGGAGTAATAGTAGTAGATGCAGAATTGTTTCGGTCTCCTTGTCACGGATGCGATGCCTATATACATGATCATGCCTAGATATTCTCATAACTATGCTCAATTCTGTCATTTGCTCAACAGTAATTTGTTCACCCACCGTAGAATACTTATGCTCTTCGGAGAAGCCACTAGTGAAACCTATGGCCCCCGGGTCTATTCTCATCATATCAATCTCCATCACTTTAATCTTGTTTTTCTTTTTACTTTGTCTTTACTTTTTACTTTGCATCTTTATACCAAAAATACCAAAAATATTATATCTATTAGATCTCACTCTCGTAAGTGACCGTGAAGAGATTGACAACCCCTAATCGCGTTGGTTGCGAGTAGCTATCGTTTTGTACAGTTACGAGGGACTTGAGCGTGGCCTCCTACTGGATTGATACCTTGGTTCTCAAAAACTGAGGGAAATACTTACACTACTCTACTGCGTCATCCTTTCCTCTTCGGGGAAATCCAACGCTAGCTCAAGAGGTAGCAAGAACCACCCAGGTTTCTACTACTATCCTTCTCCGCATGACAATGGTCGTGTTCGCTTCCCGATCATTGATCCGGAGTCTGATAGTGTTGCTAGCCATCTTGCTCGTTACATCACCGCTAGCTATCTTATGATTCATGAGCTGGCTCGAGAGTTAACTCGTGTCTCTACTAGATCTGCCACTACTCCATCCTCCCTGGGATTTACTCCTTATATTCCAGTCTGTACTAGTTCCCCTGTTTCATCGGTTACTCCTCTGAGTAGCTCGGGCGCCTCGACCGTGATTCCTCTCAGTGCTCCTGTTGATTGGGTTTCACTCCTCACTACTCATGTAGCCCCGATGCTTCACCCTACACCTTCCCCTACGGGAGAGCCCTCGAGGCAATGTCGCCGTGTTACCTTTAACCTGGAGGTCTCAGTTAACCACGTCAGTTCAGGATCTGAGTCAGGAGAGGACCCCGCAGCACCAGCAGAGCAGTAGAGCTTCTGAGTATTTGCAGTCGTCCAAGTGATGTACGAGTGTAGTCGTACGAGTCATGAGGTTTCGTTTCATGTATGAGGGTAGTTGAACCTGGCATGCTATGTATCTTTCATGTATGAGTCTATGTATAATTATGTTGGGACTCTATTTCTTTCGCCGTGTTTTATTCGTCATTTCGGTTTTTCTCGGGCTCTTGTTGCTGGCCTTTCCCCAATTTATTTTGAATGCTTCTAATCTCGGTTGCCTTGTCTTGGGAAATATTACAATAGGATGCCGCGGGGAGGCAGCAGTAGCAACGTTCGCGAGGGTACTCCTGTTCATCGTTCCGCACGACAGGCATGACACTCCCCCGAGCCGTACGTTCCACCACCGCCTCCACCGCCAAATCCGCCCTCCACCGAGAAAATACTACGTATATTTGAGGAAAGATGTAATAATGATCTGATTGAAATTTTAGAAAGTGTGCAAGCTATGGTGGGGCAGAATGGGAATCAGAATGGTCATCACTCAAAGCTGTCAGATTTTCAAAGGACCAAGCCTCCCAGTTTCAGTCAGGTTATTGACCCCTTGGAAGCAGACGATTGGCTGTGAACCATTGAGAGGAAACTTGAGAGTGCTCGTACTGAAGAAGGTGCTAAAGTTCCATTTGCTACTCATTATCTTGAAGGCGCTGCTGCCATATGGTGGGAAAATATAAAAGCCATGTGGCCTGCTGATGAGGAAATCACCTCGTCGAAATTCACGGATCAGTTCCGGAAATATAATATCCCTACTAAATTATGAAGACTAAGCAGGAAGAATTTCTCGCGCGCATCCAAGGAAATCGGTCCGTGGGTGAATATTTGCAAAAATTCAATCATTTGTCATGTTACTCCCTTCATGACATGGCCACTGAAGAAAGAAAGATTGACAGATTTCTTGGTGGATTAAACCCGCAACTCTGGTGTACTCTCAACATGTTTGATTTCCGAGATTTTCAAACTCAGGTGAACAAAGCTTTCATTGCGTAAAGGGAGCACAAGCTCGTGTCAGACAACAAGCATGCCAATAACGATGACAAGCGCAAGTTTGAGCCAAAGAAGGATGGGCAACCCATGCAAAAGGCTCGTACCTAGCAGCAGACTCAGGTGGAATACAAGCCCAATTAACAACAGAATGTTAACAAGACCACCACCCAAGTCAAGAATGTTGTGCCAAACCCAGTGCACGAGGAGCGCCAGCGCATCAATGCTTGCTTCAGTTGTGGACAAACCGGACATTATGCCCGACAGTGTCCCAAGAACAGCAATGCGAATGCTCTATTCAGAGCACAAGTCAACTTTATGGAATCATGCCCGGACCAGCACCACATCACTGGGCATGTTCATCACCTCTGCGCAGATGAAGCCCAAGGAAACCCCAAAGTCGTCATTGGTATGTTTCCTGTTAACAACATACATGCAATAATTTTATTTGACTGTGGGGCTTCCCACTCTTTTACCTCTCGGAGTTTTGTTGCCCAAAACAAATTTCCTTGTTCGCGTTTGGGCAAGAAAATGATGGTACAAACCCCGGGATCATTAATCAAGAGCAATCTCGTCTGTCGTAATCTGGAAACAATATCAACGAAGTCTGCTTTTCAACCTCTTTGATAATTATTGAGTCTGCTAAACTGGATGTTATCTTGGGTATGAATTGGCTGACTCAATACCAAGTATGCATAAATTGCGCGACCCGAGAGGTCACTTTCACCATTCAGGAGGGGCGGGCTACCAAATTCTATGCTCGCAGAAACATACCCAAGAAAGAAATGGCCTTCACCATTGTGGCTGAATTGGAATTAATTCCTGTGGTCAGTGAGTTTCCTGATGTATTTCCAGAAGAGCTGCCAGGCATGCCACCAGATCAACAACTTGAGTTCGCAATAGATCTTGTGCCCAGAACCGCACCATTATACAAGAAGTATTATCGGATGCCCTCATCAGAATTATTGGAGCTAAAAAACAGCTGGATGAAATGCTCCAGAAAGGATATATCCGTCCCAGCTCTTCACCATGGGGATCACCTGCTATCTTCGTGGACAAAAAGGATGGCAGCCTCCACATGTGTGTGGATTACCGTCAGTTGAACAATGTCACCATCAAAAATAAATATCCACTGCCCAGGATTGATGACTTGTTTGATCAACTCAGTGGGGCCAAAGTATTCTCCAAGGTTGACTTATGGACTGGATATCATCAGCTCAAGATTAAAAAGGAGGATATTCCTAAGACCGCCTTTACCACCCGGTATGGTCTTTATGAATATACAGTTATGTCCTTTGGTCTCACCAATGCCCCTGCTTTCTTCATGTATATGATGAACAGGGTATTCATGGACTTCCTCGATAAGTTCGTGGTAGTCTTCATCGATGACATACTTATTTACTCAAGGAGTGAAGAAGATCACAAGGGACACCACCGAGCAGTGTTACAACGACTCCGCGACCATCAGCTATACACCAAATTCAGTAAATGCGAATTTTGGCTCAAGAAGGTTGGGTTCCTTGGACATGTGCTATCCGTCGAAGGTATAGTTGTGGACCCAAGCAAAGTAAATAATGTGCTCGATTGGTTGCCACCCACAACCATATCACAGATCCGGAGTTTTCTTGGATTAGCCGGGTATTACCGTTGTTTCATTGAAGGCTTTTCGAAGATTGCTAAACCCATGATGGAGCTGCTAAAAAGGATAAGAAGTTTGAATGGACTGAGGACTGTGAGAAAAGTTTTAATGAGCTAACGATACGGCTGACGACCGCACCGGTATTAACTCTTCCTGATATCTACCGCAGTTTTGATGTGTATTGCGACGCCTCCAGACAAGGACTTGGACGCGTACTTATGCAAGACGGCAAGGTAGTAGCTTATGCATCATGACAGCTACAACCCCACGAGGGAAATTATCCCACTCATGATCTGGAATTGGCCGCGGTGGTTCATGCTCTAAAAATTTGGAGACACTATCTCATCCGGAAGAGGTGCCAAATTTTTACCGATCACAAAAGTCTCAAATATATATTTACTCAGCCAGATTTAAATCTCCGTCAACGAAGGTGGCTTGAGTTAGTCAAGGACTATGATGTTGGAATAAATTACCACCCAGGTAAGGCCAACGTGGTCGCCGATGCACTCAGTCGAAAGCCTGTCAGCCTGAATGTCATATTAAAATCCTTGCCTCCTGAACTTCAAGAGGAGATTGCTCATCTCAACCTAGTCATAGTTGATGCTGGCCTTGCTAATATTTTGGAAGTCGCTCCCACCCTTGAAGAAGAGATCCGCAAGGCACAGCCAGATGACATCGTTCTGCAGAAACGTGCCAAGAATGTGGTAGCACGACAGACTTTAGATTTCTCAAAGGATCAATTCGGTACTCTCCGATTCCGTGGAAGAATTTGTGTACCAAATCAGGCAAATATAAAGCATAAGATCCTGTTGGAATCACATGAATCTTCATATTCTATTCACCCTGGAGGTACGAAAATGTATGAAAATCTGCGACAAGTATTTTGGTGGGATGGGATGAAGAAAGACGTTGCTTATTTTGTAGCCTATTGCGACATATGCAACAAGGTAAAGGTGGACCATCAGAAGCCAGCCGAACTTCTCCAACCCCTGCCAGTCTCACAATGGAAATGGGATGATGTCTGCATGGATTTCATCACAGGACTGCCCAAGACTCCGTGAGGGAAAGATGCAATCTGGGTCATAGTGGACACCTTAACCAAGGTTGCTCACTTTATTCCGATCAGAGCCACATAAAGAGCAGATCAACTTGCACAGCTGTATGTATCCAGGATAGTCAGTCTGCATGGAGTACCCCGAACCATCACTTCTGACCGAGGTTTACATTTTACCTCCGCGTTTTGGTCACGTCTCCATCAAGCCTTGGGGACAACACTAAAATACAGTACCGCTTATCACCCTCAGACCGATGGACAGACAGAGCGGGTGAACCAAATACTTGAAGATATGCTGCGAGCATGTGCTTTGGCCAAAGGATCTAAATGGGAAGACTGTCTGACGTATGTCAAGTTCTCTTATAACAACAACTTCCAAACCAGTCTAAAGATGTCACCATACGCGGCTTTGTATGAACGTAAGTGCCGCACTCCTTTAAATTGGTCTCAAGCCGGAGATAGCCGTATTTTCGGGACGGATCTCATGATAGAACAAGTTAGGGAAATCAGAGACAGATTGCTATTGGCCAAATCTCGACAGAAGAGTTATTATGATGCAAAGCACCGACAGATCAGTTTTGAACCCGGAGAACAGGTATACCTCCGAGTCACCCCTATGAAAGGAGTCAAGAGATTTCAGACTCGTGGAAAGTTGGCACCCAGATTTATTGGTCCATTTCCAGTTATGTCACGAGTGGGTACTGTTGCATATCAATTGGAACTATCCCCTAAATTGTCAGACATGCACAACGTGTTTCACGTTTCACAGTTGAGGCGCTACATATATCGCTGCCTGAGAAAAAGACTGCTATGACTGAGGTAGAGTTGTCAAAGGACTTAACATATGAAGAGAGGCCGGTTAAAATTTTGGATCAGACGGAAAGGGTCACACGCAGCAACGTAAGAAAGTTTACAAGGTTCAGTGGGAGCATCACACAGAGTTGGAATCCACGTGGGGACGGGAAGAGTTTCTCAAGACACATTATCTAGAATGCTTTTCCCAAGCAACCGAATCTCGAGGACAAGATTCATTCTAAGTGGGGGAGGTTTGTGACAGCCTGGTTTTTGCCCTCCTTTATTTACCTGATTTTCAGTTGGATTGATTTTGAAATTTGTACTTTTTGAATCCTTTCATATGGACATAAATACTTGGGTACCCCTTGGATTTGACCCAAGTGTCCCATTTCCCTCTCTAACCATCATTCCCCCTCTTGTTCATCTCAAAATAATATTTGGAATATTTTTCCTTAATGAAAAATATTCATTTCCCTCTCTTAAACCCTAGCTAGATCAATGTGCTGCAAAGCAACCCCAATTTTTCTTGCCCACAAAAATCTGAGAAAATTCACAAATATTCTTGGAACCCTAGGGCACCTTCCTGAGCAAAAAAATTGCATGAATCTTTGGAATATTTTTGCTACAGAAAATATTTTCTGTTCTGGACAGAAATGGTAGTTTTTATAGCAACTACCATTTTACTTTCTCCTTTGGGGCTGATTTTTCTTGTGCGTCATCGCCTTAGTAGATGATTGCTACCCTCCAAAATTCAGCTCCCAACTCCAAGACGTTTGACCACACTAAGCTCTCAAAGTTACTGATCAGAAACTTACTAGGCTTGTGAAATCTTTTCTACTGCGTCTGGATCCAGACCAAAGCGTGGTAACATTCAAAACTACCACAAACAACATGCCAGACATGAAGTTTAGGCATAGGTCGGCATGAGGTCAGAGTTCACGCGGTGACCGTGATCGCCTAGGCGTGATGGCATGCGGCCGACGCGCTCTGTGACATGCCCGAGCCTCTGTTGATCGCGTGCTCGCTTCCCCGCCTACCTAAGCGTGCCAAACCTCGCCACCATCTTCGTCTTAGCCCCATTAACTCTCCCCTGGCACTCGCCAACGCCGGAGCTCACCGCAGCGAGCACAGGCACGGTCTGACCAATGAAATAGTGCGGTGCACACTGTGCTCGTCGTCACCCCAGTGCCCCTGTGCTCGTCCCCGTTCGCCCACAGTCCCCGCGTGAGCTCCGTCTACTTCTCCCTCTCTCACTGACGCCGCTCGTCCCCGGGTGCTGTGTCCAGGTGTCCACCGGCGGAGCCCGAAACCCCCTCAATGCTCGGCTATAAATAGAGCCTTCCCCCAGCCTCCTCGAGCATCATCCACCACTCCCACACACTCTGCAACCTAGTAGAGGACCGTAGCCCGGACGGGCAGGCCGCGGTCCGCCGCCCCCGAGGTCAAGCTCGCTGGAGATCCCCACGGGTCGTCCCTGTAGCTTCGGCCCCTCCCAGGCCTGGGCAACCCTTCAGGGCCTCCACCACTCTGCGGTGGTACCGTTCTGCCCGGTTGGAGCCCCTGGAGTCGCCTCTGCTCGTCGCCGTCTTCGTCTCCGGCGAGCTTTGCTTCTTGTCTCCGCTAGAGGGGAAGATTCCGACGCTGTCCGACCACCCCTAGCTACTCTACGGGTACGGGCAGGTGTGCCTCAGTCTCCTCTCTCGATCCCTCCCTCTCGTTTTGACCAAGGAGCCCTCGTCGCCGGTGTTTGCTCCATCGAAGCCGCGCCGCCCCCTGTCTCGTTTCCCCTCTCCCCCCTCATCTAACTAGCGGGGCCTGCTAGTCAGCCACTTAGTACGCGCGTGAAGCGGTACGAGTGGTGGCTCCCCGAGGCTTTACGCCTTCGACGTCACCCCCCTCCAGTCTATTTTATTTAAATTCAAATTTGATTTATATCTAGAGAGCTTCAAACAGCTATAACTTTTAAACCATAAGTCCAAGTGAATTGATTCTTTTTGCAGTGTGTTCTTTATAAAGAAATCTAGCAGCTCACCAAAAATGGGATTTTTCCCTACTGTCTAGATTTTCTGGTGAATTTCAGAAGGGTTCTTGATGTTTTCTTTTTGTGTTTGTAATTGTTTTCAGAGTAGTGAGGCTTGTCTTGAGGATTTCCAGGAGGCTTGTAAACATCATCTGCACTAAGGAAGCCACAACAACATTTTCATGGTGCCATTGCAATATTTGTGATTTTCCTGCTTGAATGAATGATTTAATCCATGCATATAGATCATTATTGTGTTATTTATATTCTGTTAAATGCTTGTTCAACTTATATGCTTGTGTTACAGAAAGTTTAGAGCTAACTAAGATGATAAAGAAACTAGAATTAATTTTTGCTATGAAAGAAATAATATGGTTATGGATATAAGTAATTAATAGAAGTTATTTTTCTTGCATGGGAAAAATGATAAAACTTGTTAGAAAAGATTCTGCTTAATGTGAGGTTTAATCATGACCAGAGGAGTGTCAAGAGTTGTTGATGGTTATGCTTAGTGTGGGTATAGTTGACTCAGCCTTTTCCGTTAATATGTGATGCATATGTTATTGTTGGACTTCATGGCATACTATGACACCGGTTATTTTCAATTTTAGTTGAACCTGAAAATAATACAACTTGAATATATCATTGACTGGGTCATGGTGCCACTGAATCGAGTTTTTCCCAGTGCAACCACATTTGCCTGTATGGGACGGCCTTTATTCGGTCCGTTGTCATGCCTCTGGTCAGTGCCTCCAACTAGGGAAGGTTATGGGCGTGTGGTACCCTGGCCCGGTAAGCAGACATAACCTTGTGTGCCCGTTGTTGAGATTTGTGGTACCCGTTGGCCACTACGGTGGTTGTTGTGTCTTTGGTAGACACGGGCCACCCAGGACTAGCCAAGTTGGGAGTGGGTCGGAGTGGCCGAGAGAGTGTCATGGCAATCAGTGGTTTCGTCAGAATGCCGTTGGTCCACCCGAATGGGAGTACGAGGCCATGGGTTCCATGGTGTTGGTACAGTGCGCTACGTCTGCAGAGTGTATTTATCTATCGATAGCCGAGTCAACGTTTACGGACAAGCTCGAAAGTAGGTCACACCATGGGTCAACATTTAATAAAACTAGCACACTATGTTATGAACTCTGCACTATTGATGATGGCGGGAAGGCCATTGGGTTGGACATGACCTAGTATGGTCATGGCTGTCATTGCCGGAAGGATCATTGTTTTGTACCTAGTATTAGTCGAGGTTGTGATCACCGGAAGGATCATGAGATATTCATGGTTAAGATTTTGAGGTTGGTACGGTGGTGATCCAAGAAGTGATCACCGTTGGTAAGAGGAATTTTTCCTCACAAGGATATGATAACAACATGCTGAATATATTTTTTGCATTATTAATAATTGGTTAAATATCATGATATTGTTTGTCATTATGTTTATGTCTGTTGTGAGCTTGCAAGTACATTCAATGTACTGCGTGTCATGCCAGATTTCAGGAAAAGCCTGGTTGGAAAGGAGTGCTGTCTGAGTCTAGGTCATGTCCACATCGGTGTCCCTGTACTATGAAGCTTCCGCTACGATGTTGTTCCACTGCCGCGTAGTTGTTATGATCGAGGCCTTTATGTTCACTAAATAATGTACATATTGTTCATCCGCACCATGCGTGCCACTTGGCCTCGCTACCTATTGTAATGTAAACTTTGATCCGCTAGCATCAATAAAGCGGTTGTTTTCTGTACGAAGATGTTGTGTATTGCCAGAAGACATGGTCTCTGGGCTGGCAATGCATGGTAAGCCGGCTGCTCTGAGCCGGGGTGCCACACCCTCGTCAATCACTTATGATGAGACAGTCACCCAGGTGGGTTTCTGTGAGACGCCATACTCGTTTAAAGATTGCAGTGTCATCCTCCCCACATGATTCTCAAGAAACAGCAAGGCTAAATGAAGATTAGCAAGGAAGTTAGTTTTTTATTGTTTCCGAAAGAGCATCGATGGCAAGACACGTGAAACAAAAGCTGAAAGCTCACGCCATTGTACAATTTCATGTTGCTAGAAAATTATTTGTATAGTACGTCAATTATGTAAACAAATGATGGAAGCTTGATAGCATTTCCAGAAGCCTCTTCATCATCTGGGTCCATGTGCCATGCACAAAATTATAATCCTTCATTCCTAAATATTTGTCTTTTTACAAATTTCAAACGGGCATATTTTAGAGTGTAGATTCACTCATTTTGCTTCATATGTGCACTCCCTCCGTTCCTAAATATTCTATTCCTCTTAACAGAGATTTCAACAAGTGACTACGTACGGAGCAAAATGAGTGAATCTACACTCTAAAATATGTCTATATACATCCGTATGTGCCAGCGCATTTGAAATCTCTAAAAAGACAAATATTTGAGTAGTCACTCGTTGAAATCTCTAGAAAGACAAATACTCCGGAGTATATTTAAGAACCGAGGGGGTAGTGCACAACTGCATGGGAGACTCAGCCCGGTCGTTACGCCACATTAATAGTGAGTAATGAGCAGTCAAATCATAAACCCCACCTTTACCACTGTAAGTTGCTCTGAAGAAGCAACCATCAATACGCTCTTCTTTGAATCCGCTCATACTACTCCATTCATCACTGTCTATACATCGCGCTTCAGAAAATAGAAAAAAATCTGTGGGACCAAGGCGACTAGCGATCGGCCTGAAAAATAGCATTGGTAGTTATAGCACGGCGTCTATTACTAGAGGGAATAATGCGTACACACATGCATGCAGTGCTTCCACCCCGGGTACACACATGCATGCACTCCGTAGTAGTACAGTACATGGAGAGAAAATTGAGGACTTGATTGTGGTTACCACGCCCTAATTAATTGAGCATTAAACCAAACGTGTCTAAAGTCTCTCTGGTGGTGGAATTGCATTGAGAGAAATGCATCGTAATGAAGTGCGCCCTGTAAACTATGACGGAGGGTGGAGTAGTATGAAGGTGCAAAACTAAGTACGCGTACTACTGCGCTCGGCTCTTTGCCCCTTCGTGATGTCAAACAATGATGGTACTACGCATGTTGGGTACTACATTGTATGCCTCTGACAATCTGACACCGAATGGACTGATGCATGTCCATCGAGGGTTGGTTGCATTAGTCAAAAGGCGTAAGCGAGCTTCACCTTGTCCTGCAAGTTTCTCCTCGTTCTGCGAGTTGATGGGACACACCAAAAAGTAGTGCTAGTCCATACTCCCTCCTTTCCGGTAAATATGGCTTAATCTTTTTGGCGGGTACATGAGAGAGCTTTATTCATATATAAGCATTCTTAGGACGATCAGCCAATACACTGGTCACTAGGAAGCGAGGTACCCCGCAAAAAAAGAAGTAGGAAGCGAGGTGTTTCATCAAGCCAGCTCTCGGCCACATTCAAAGTGCAGCAAGCACAGTTCGCACGAAGATGCGCTGCAACGTTTGCTGACCTGTTTACATGCTGAATAACAAAAAAGAGGAAATATTAATGAGCACTACTATTTGTAACAGGATATGAGCCATAATTAAGCGAGAATTGTGGTGAGTGTTCCATTTAATCAACTTCCATTATCACATGCTTCAACCCTCGAAGAGAACCAAATGTGTTGAAGGTTGCTTTATCATATTTTAAAATTATAATAAGAGTGCAGACGCTCCTCCATCCGGTTCCTAGTACTAGTATAGTACGTACCTTTATGGGCTATATTAGTAGTACTAATAAACTTTGCGCTTGGCTGTTTGTGAAGTCGGACAATAATAGCACTAGTAGTATAGTGTATGCTTCTGGCAATCTGACACCGAATTAACTATTGCACGTCCACCGCCTGAGCGAGGGAGAGCTTGCATTAGTCAAAAGTTTCTCCTTGTCCTGTGAGCCAACGCGCGCAAGCTTCTCCCTTCCTGCAACCTTCTCCTTGTTCGGCAAGTTGACGGGACACATCAAAGTAATGCTAGTCCATGCTGCCTCCTCTCCGGTTAATATGGCTTAATTTCAAAAGAGATAGATACACGGTTTGTCACTGTATATTTGTAAAAATACGGTCAATGGACTTCATAATAAGCTCATTGCGCTCAATATATATATTTTCCGATGTTCATACGGTCACTAGCTAACCCTGACTGAGTATGTGTGTGCATGCACGTGTAGGTTGAGCACTTGAGCGTGACCGTGTGTGTTCCGTCGTGTGCTTGGACATGCATGCATTAGGGCGTCGCGCGCGTTTTTGCGTCCATGTGTACGTGTGACTGTTGCATACACGTAGGGGGAGTACGTGTAGGGGCCACTAAGGAGCAGTCAAATCACACAGTAAGTTAGTCGGAAGAAGCAACCATCACTTCACTCTTGAATGACACGACGCAATATAAAATGGTTGATATGGAGAGAAAAAGAAAACCACTATATATACAGTAGCAGGAGCCTAAGCTACAAGCCTGCTTGCTTAGGTTGCTCTCGTCACAAGCATAGAATGATGGGCCTGATCCCGCAGCTGTGGGAAGGGAACAATGTTCTGCGTAGACGCGGTCGACATCAGCGAGGGAGAAAACCCATAGTCGGTGCGTCCCGGTCGGGGGTCACCCCGGTATGGGCCGATGCCACGTCCCAACCTCCCTTCTAGCTATAGCCCGACGTCCCAGGTAGTCCATCTTCCTTTTGGAGCCGGCTTGCTCCACTGCCGTAGCTCCATCTCCATGTCGATCTTTCTCTACTTCTACCGGCTTCTAGTTGTGATGAGTTTATGTCTCATGAACTAGTGACGGTACTATTATTCTAATCACACTTCTTCAATATCTTTGCCATCAGGGATACTCAGGTCGATTTTAGTGGAACTGCACAAAAGCATCGTATGATCCGAGGGTGCCAGCCGTCTTTCCTTCCCGACACGGAAAGTGCTATGGAACAAGAGGTACCAGAAGTTGGAGAACAAAAGAGTGCTGCTTCTATTATTGCTGACACTCTCACTAAAGAATCTCCCTCTAGCACATTCCTTTGACAGGTTCTACCTGGCCAGGAAATTAAATCATGTTTAGGGTTTAGGGTTTAAGTCGTAGTGACCCCATCAGTAGTTTTCCGATCGTACACGCTCTCACAACTTTTTTCTTTAGTTGTGAAGTAAATATTGGCGATGATTTGTGAGTCATTGAGATGCATCAGCATGCGTGTTAGTTTTCCTTTGTATTTGATGGAATGTTGTAATGGGGCAACCTTGGAATAGGAATGAAAATGGAGTGGAAAAGTTTCTGTTTTCCGGAGAAAAAATGGAAACGGAGAGAAACCAACGTTTCGTTTCGTTGGATCGCACCATTGAGCAAAACCAACGTTTAAATCATGTCTGTCGTGTTCGTGTCTCACCCTCCTCCACGGCTCGAGCCCACACGGTCGCTCGGCATGCCACTCACCGCAAACCAAGTAGTATACCATAACTTTCCCGCCTGCTTGTCGATGGATCGCGCCAGGGAGTACTAGCTCTACTTGAAGAGATTGACGAGTTGGGGGAGGACAGCTAGCTGTAGCATGGACTCCCAAGAACTTACTACTGGAACAGATCGCGCATGTTGTAGCCGGCTATGGCGACCTTTGAACGCGAAGCAGCCGCGTGCACCCGGAAGCGGCGCGTTCGACGCTCTCTCGGCCGGCACGCTGCAATCAATGACGGCGCCAGTGAGAGGTCGCGTCCGCTCTGGCCGAGCATGAATGCGGCACTGATTGTTTCAGGTGGGAAGCACGCGCGGGTGATGAAGAGGGTTCGGGTTGGTCAGGACCGGCCGTGGCAGCGGTCCGGACATGCGCAAACAAGAGATGATGTACGTTAATATTGCTGCGTATATCTATACCTACTATTAAAGGGAATAGGTATTCTTGGTTTGGTTTAGTCCTTTTCGTTTGGTTTACACACGTTAAGCGATATGGGCAAGGTACTTATATGTTGATGGGCCTTTTATGGGCTTTCATAGAGACTGTGAAAAATAATTGGGTCTAAATAAATCAACATTGTGGGAATTGAACACAGGACCTATGTGCCTTTCTGTTTACTAATCACAATTCACTCCAAATATATGAGTGACAGTCATCATGTTTAGGGCGAGCCAATTAAGGGAATGAGCTAATAAACGAAGGATTGTGGGCCTAAATAGAATATATAAACGGATGTAGCTTATTAAAAAAGGATTATGTGTAAACCGCTGGAATAACTAAAAGAAATATTGTTGTCTTAATAAATTCTACATGAAGGATTTGAGGTACTACCTCTGTCTCGGTGTATGAGTCATTCGTGTACTTCTAGGTCATCGATTTGAGAAATTAAATATGTGTTATATGTCATGAAAAGTATATCACTAGATTTCTACACGGATGTTGTTTCTAAATATATATTTTTTGTCATATATAGGCTATGAGATATTATGCTTGCACAAAACATCAATTTTTCCCGTTGCAACGCACGGGCATATGTGCTAGTAATTAACAACGTAAATAATGGGCCAATTGGACAAATATGATTGGAGATGGAGATGGAAATGGAATTTTACGTAAACATGGATATGCATGTTTATGTCTATGTGTGTATGCGCGACGACTCTCGCGACCTGGAAGCGGGGGCGTGTTTTTGATCGAGTTTTCTTTCTTGGTACGTTAGAAAATCAGTTTGTCTAATTCACATCTAGATGTTATTTAAGGATATCACATCTAAGCTCCCACAAGTATATAATACAAGTATATAATGTAGCAACTGGAAACAAAAAAAACTAGGAAAAGACCACAAACAGAGTGGACATCAACTTATATGTGACATAACTATGTCACATCTAGACGTGTCCTAGACAGACCCTTAAAAAATTGTCCACCAGTTTTCGTTTCTTTTTTTCGGGAACGCGTGTATTCTATTTAAAACCACTGCAATGGGGAGTTTTACTCCATTATAGCCTCTTGTTTGATAGAGTTTCTCGGGTCTTTCTCTCTCACCCTCTCCATATCAAAACAAGATGACAGTGTCCACTCTATCTCTCTCCTCACCGGTGGTCACAGATCTGGCCGAATCCCGTCTGCTGCGGGAGGTGAGGAGGTGCAGCGTTGACGTTGTCGCCGTCGGCGATGGAGGAAGCCGATGCGCACCGTCCTCTCGGAGCCGGCACTGGCGCGGACGAAGATCCTCCGCGCCCTTGTTCGCTGCCGTCGTGTGGGCAGATCCCGCCCGCCCGCCTAAACGACATCTCGCCCACCTGAGGTATAACTTCTTGTACTGGTCCAGCTCCCCAGATCGCTGCGTGCGGGTTTTCTTCTATGCGACTACTCCCCAGCTCCCCATGCATAGTAGCTAGGGTTCGTCGGCTGGTCCAACATCACCTACTAGTACTATTATAGAGGAAATGCCACTCAAAAAGTTATCCTAAGTTATGCCTCGGTGGAGGTATACATGTTGTTTCGAAAAAAAGTACATGGTGGTTGTGCGGTCATTGTCCATATGGTGGTAGTACTATCACTGGTTAAATGAAGAAATGCTTTTTTTCTCGGGTATCCTGGTTTAGTTCCCATCAAGATAATTATGATGCTTCTGTTTGTTGGTGTACTTTTCATTAATTCTTATTGACAATTGAGATGTCGTTGCTAACCCTTTTTTATATTTTTGGAAACAGCGATGCGTGTCTCCATACCCGGGCATGTCTTCCTCAATTTTAGTGGAACTGCACAAAATTGGATGGCCATTGTTGTTCCTCCACACTGTCCTCTGCCACGTGGTTCTTCCTTCCTCGAGCTTGATTACAAAGAAGAAACAGACCACAGTGAGGATTTGTCGAACTTCTTAGGTCCCTCACCCAAACTTGATGCCAAATGGATGATGCGTCACCATGATGACTTATTGATGCTCATGGTTGTGCCTCATGGTTGCGTCGGCTGGTGAAGCTGATTGATTTTCGACGAAAAACAAGCTGTCTTCCATCAATGCTCTTTGCTTGTTACGCACAAAGATGATATCCTTCATCAGTTCACCTTGGTTGCGTTGGAGACGCGGTCGTCTTTCACGTTGGTGCAATTTTCGCTACGGTTTTGCGACAGGTGGGCCCAAAATGTGGCTGGCTCACCTGTCATACAGCCAAAAGCAGGTGCAGTGAAGGCACCGGAGCTCAATCCGTACTACAGTAGTATATATATAAGAGGGAGCCTCAGCGCTTGTTCGCTAGGGTTTGCACTCTCCACACGCTCGCCGCACTACATATATGTTACATGCTGGAGGCTCAGCGTTCATTTGCTAGGGTTTGCTATATTCACAGTCTCTCACGCTCTCTTCACCAGATCTAAACAAGACTGCGTTGGCCTCTTGTCTCTCTCTCCCCCCTCACAGCTGGTGAAGGAGGCGTCTGTATCCCGTCGCACCGGGAAGGGGAGGAGGTGCAGCGTTCACTCTATCGCCTTCGGCGAGGGAGGCAATCCACTGCCGGCTGCGCTGTTCTCTTTCACCCAGCGCCTGTGCGGGAGGGCCATCGAGCCCTTCTGCCTTGCTGCCATACGTAGTCGAATCTAGGTCTTGGTTCAAAGAGGAAAGAAGGGTGCGGTGGGCTGGAACAAGAATCTAGGACGTGGCTCAATGAGGAAAGGAGGGGCGGAAAGTAGTATAGACTGGCTATCCAGCCGCTTTGTAGGTCGAAAAGGGAAAAAGGGGGTAACCCAGTACACAGATCTGTAAGGAACCGATCTGTTTGTTGAAAAGGGAAAGAAACTGGGGGGTCAGGTAGTTTGTGCACGACTAGATTTGCTGCCCTCACATAGGAAGAAGGTTCAAAGAGAACAAATATGGGACCAACGCATATATACTGCTTGGCTACATACTCTGCATCACCCATTTATGCGTGTGGACACACATGGTGCTGGCATGTCCCATGCAGCTATTTTGTTGTTGTTAATCTCAGAATTAACTACTGATCTGTTTTAAAAGAATTTCTCTGTTAATATGAATCAATGCAACCGTTTTAGAAATGCTACTGTCCTATACTTTGTTTTCCATCAAGATAAGGTAGATGCTTCTTTTTGTGGCCGCATGTTTCATCCTCCTTTATTCGCCAGTAATTGTTTTATTTTTTGCCTCTTAAAACAGGGATATCTATTCAACTTGTTGCTATAGAAAAGTTAAATGTCACACCGGCAACTTTGCATGATTTCAGTGCAACTGCACAAAACATGATTGGATTTCCTATTCGTGTTGGTAGATTCGTATTTTATGTTGGTCGTCTCATGAAAGGTCAGTACAGGCCTTCATCCACATGATTGTGCAGTGTGCTTTGAGATGCTGTGCTACTTGTATTGGTACTATTTTAAATAAATGATGAATTGAAGCTATTGTACTATTGTCTTTTCCCATTAAGTAGTGAACAAAAATGGGACCAACCCAGACATGATGCTTGTTGCTTTGTTACAACAAATTCAGCATCACCCCCTTTATAAGCCAGTAATTGATGCCACTCTCAGAATTAACTACTAAATCTTATTTCAAAACTGCAACACTTGTTAGGGATTGGCGGGATTACCATTTTTGTGGCAGCATGTTTCATCCTCCTTTATTTGCTAGTAATTGATTCCTTTTTTGCCTCTGTTTATACAGGGATATCTATTCAACTTGTTGCTATTGTGACATTTTGCTTCGCTACGTGAAACACTTTGCTTGATTTCAGCTCAACTGCACAAAACAAGATTGGATTTCCTATTCGTGTTGGCAGATTCGTACGTGATCTTGTGTGCGTCATGACAGGTTGGTACTTTGCCTTCATCCACATGATCGTGCAGTGTGTTTTGAGATGATGTGCTACTTGTATTGGTACTGTTTTAAACAAATGATGAATTGAAGCTATTGTATTGCTGTCTTTTCCCATTAAGTAGTGAACAAAAATGGGACCAACCCAGACATGATGCTTGTTGCTTTGTTACACCAAATTCAGCATCACCCCATTTATAAGCTTTGTCGTTCTTTATACATGTTGAAACAAGGCATTGATAAGATAATGTCTCAGTCAATATGAATGAATCACACTGATGGAGAATTGCTACTCTCCAGCTTTGTTTCCCATTAAGATAAAGTAGATCAGTAGATGCTTTTCTTCTGGGAGTACAAGTCATCAACAGTTATTTCTTAGTAATTGTTTCCCTTATACCTATTGTTGCTTACAGGGATATCAAAATTAAAGCTCGGTTTTATTCCGACTTCGATTTTAGTTGAACTACACAGAAGGAGCCAATGTGTAAGGAAAACTGCTGCATTACTGGGTCTAGTTGGTCGTTCCACTTTGCAGAAAGAAGCAGTCACTGTTTGCGCTACATTACAGAAGGAATGACCAAGAAGGAATGACCAAGAAGCTTTGCAGAGACGATTGGCAATTTAATAACACGTGGAGTGCACTGGGCAAAAAGTGCCCAAACAAGTATAAAAGCTACGACAGGACTCCACGATCATAGGCATTACATATTTTGAATGGGAAAAGCTTGTCAAAGTTAAATCATTGATGTTAACAAGTAGACGTTAGTTTAATATATTGGAATTGGAAAACCTTGTCAAAATTTGCTCATTGATGTTAGCCAGAAGACATGCATTTGATATTTTTTGAGTGGGACGCCCTTGAGCGTTGAGTGTTTTTTCCTATTCATGTGTTCAGTTTAGAAGTAAATAGTTACTCTGCTGAGATATTCGTGTGTTAAGAGTTTGTTCTAAATATTGTCTATGTAATGCCACACCTTGTGTTTGATTGCAAAGTTGAGCTTGGAATGTTGTGGCATGCGGCATCACGAGCTGTTCACCGTGCCTCCTGAGAATAATGCTTCGTATGGTTTTGCATGTCGATCTAATGCCAGTGATTTTCTTGTTAAGAAGATCATCCTCTTCTGTTGTTTCCGTGCTTAAGAAGTTCATCGTCTGATGTTTCGTTCATAGCCTATACGGCAAGTCGGGTAGGTTAGATGTGAAACCATATGATCTTCCGACCAACTCATGATATTAGGCCGTGATTGGATCGTTGTTTTCCAACCAAGACCGCTTGTAAAACTGACGCTTGTGAATTAAAGTAGATGGTCTCGGGCGAAGGCCTTGGTTGGTCGATTTCGACTAGTAAAATATCGGAAGTACTTGAGACACGATAAAAATGCTGAACAACACTCGGACGATTGCTAATCCAGCTGTTAGCTGTTGTTTTAGTCTTGCCCATGGATGGCATGATAGGCACGTCGTGCATGTATCGTCTGGTAATGTCGTCCATATAGCAGTGCTCGTAAAATATACACCGGTCTCTCAAATTACACGCGTAACCCGCCAGTTTTACTTACAGACCTCAGGCCCTCGATTTCATTATGCCTGTATTGTACGTGTTGTTTTCGATGATGAGTAAATTACACTTGTATGTTAATACAGGTTTGAAATAAACCAGAGCTCCCAAGCTCGGCCTCAACGTTTCATGATGTCTCAGTTTCTCGAAGGTGCTCATACGTGTCCGATGATCCTGGCTTCCTGAATGAGTAGAGGGCGCTGTATCAGACCATCCGTAGGTCCCGCGAGGCCCTCTCCGTTGTCCTTCGAGTTGTTGTGCTCGACGTGGCACCGAGCATTGTTAACATCGTCAACGAACATGAGGATTCAGGAGATGACTTTATTTTGACTGGGTGACACTAGGGACCCACTAGGGCCATAGCCGTATGTACGCAAGTGCCTCCTTATTATGTACAACTATATATTTTTTACTTTCTCCTGGTTTCCTGACATCACGGTCCCACACCATTGTCAACATATGTAGTCAATATAAACGAGAGAATTTGCACAAGGTGCGGCCGACAACTGGGACCAAGCAACTCAAGCAGTATTTGTGTTTTTGAGGCGTGAGCACTGTAGAGTTTTTCTTGGCGATGATTTCGTTGTTGTTCAGAGGAGAGCAGGGTATTAACTGGGCGAGCTGTGGCCCATCTAGCCCAGGCCAGATATCCAGCCCAGATACTAATTTTTTCAAGATGAAAATGGCTAGCCCAGTTATACATCTTTTTGAGGAATACCCAGGCAAGGTCAACTTGTTATTCTCCGCCCCGCTGGGCTGCAAATCTTTCCTAGGAGGGATGCATTAGGCTTAACAGGAAAATGGGCTTTAAAAAAATAATAAATGAGATGTAATTATAAAAACTGGGCAGTAACTATAAAAAATGCACCAAACACGAAATTAGTTTATAAAATATTATTTATGGATTTTGAAAATCTTAAATTTTCATTGTTGCACGCGCAATGTTTCGTTGGATTTTTACGTAATACAAATTTATATTTAATATGAGTAGAAATTTCGGGATAAAAATATTTCAGAGCCCAACAAAATGTGGAAAATTTTATTGAATTCTGTCTTCAACGGTTGGTTGAAATTATTAATCATTGTCCTAGCTAGAAAATGGGATGTACTTTTAACAAACTATAAATGGGCTATTGTAAATTCCATTAGAATTCCAAAATGGGTTGTACATTCTTACAAAACGCAAACGGGCGATAAGTTCTCTGCCACACACTTGTGGGCCTACTAAGTGACGCGTCCCCTAAAAAAATAAGTTGACGCATATGCAAGGCTTTGCCAACTTATTATAGTCAACACACGGTTCTAGCAGCAGTGGCTGTTGGATGTCTATCCAACGGATGTCGTGCTTCTTCTTCAATCTCGGATATTCTTAGCTTCGGCCTCCCAAAAAATGATTCCTCCCCCTGACATCTGGGGCGCACCGTTTCAGAGGCTGACCTGTGGGCCTACTAAGTTGGAGCGTACCAAGGGCTTTGTCAATTTAGTCAATAATAAACGTTTCTAGCTTCAGTGACCGTACGATGTCCATCCAACGGCCGTAGTGCTTCTTCAACCCTAGTCTTCTTGGTCCAGCTGCCAAAGCAGCACCGGTCGTGCCGCCTGCTCCTGCCTCCCGTGGCCGGCTATGCAGCCGTGGAGGCCTCACCGCCCCCATACTACTCCCACCACTGGCCACGCCATCCCTCCACACACCCACACCCCCTGTTATTCTGCGGCGACGGCAGCCTCACACCGCAGCCGAACCAGTGAACCCTTGTACTCCTCTCCACGCGGGCTTCCACTGCTGCGTCTTCCCCGGCTCCGTGTCGTCCCCTTCCTAGGCCTCGCCGTTGTCTAGACCACCGCCCTGGTGCTCTCGGCGTGGCGTGGTCAACGACCGACTTCCATCGGAAGAGTACTGTACATGGAGAGGCTGACAGTTGGGTCCAGGCGGCCACAAGGAAGTGCCTCCTTATTACGCACAAAATAATTAGTCCTCCACCTTACAGCAGGGACCCACCAGACGGGCCACCTTATTTCGCAAAAAAATGTTTCCCCCCTGACTACTCGGACCCACCGGATGGGCCAGCATATTTCGCGAAAAAATGTTCCCCCCGCTGTCAGCTCAGACCCACCGGAAGTGCCTCCTTATTAATCACAAAAAAATGAATACTCCCCCTGCTAGCTGGGACCCACCATGGTTGGAGGCTGACTTGTGGGCCTACTAAGTTGACTGGGACAGGGGCCTTTGTCAACTTTAGTCAATATGAACGATTCTAGCTCCAGTGACCGTACGATGTCCATCCAACGGTTGTAGTGCTTCTTCAACCTCTGGTCTTCTTGCTCCAGCCTCCCAAAGCAGCGCCGGTAGTGCCGCATGCTCCTGCCTCCCATGGCCGGTTGTGCTGCCGCGGAGGCCTCACCGCCCCCTACTATTCCCACCGTTGGCCAGGCCCTACGGCGACGGCAGCCTCACACCGCAGCCAAACCAGTGAACCCTCGTACTCCTCTCCGCGCGGGCTTCCACTGTCGCGTCTTCCCCGGCTCCCCGCCGTCCCCTTCCTAGGCCTCCCGTCATCCACCGCCCTGGTGCTCTCGGCGTGGCATGGTCAACGTGGTCAAGGAACGACTTCCATCGGACATGGACTGTACATGGAGAGGCTGATAGCTGGGTCCACGGCCGCAGCAAGGAAGTGCCTCCTTATTACGTGCAAAATAATTATTCCTCCACCTGACAGTGGGGACCCACCGGACGGGCCACCGTATTTCGTGAAAAAAATGTTTCCCCCTGACTGCTGGGACCCACCAGCTACACCTTTGCACGCAAGGAAGTGTGTCCGGGCAAAAAAACGATTCGGCCCCCTGACTGCTGGGACCCACCAGCTACATCTTCGCACGCAAGGAAGTGCCTGACAGTTGGGACCCACCTGGTCGATGCGTATGTAGCGTTGTCATTCTGGTCGCGAACTTGTACGTACATATATACTGGTCGATGTAGAGGCACGCACGTGTCGTAGTAGAGGCTCGTGTACATGGCTGGGTCGGAACAAAGAAACAGCGTCGTCGTCGTGTTCATGGGGAGGCAACGAAATTCATCATGTTCATGGGGAGGCAATGGAATGCGTCGTGTTCATCGGGAGGGCTTGGACGGAACAAGCGATGGAAACGAGGCCTGGCGTACCGCAGAACGGAGGAAACGGCCTTGTGTTCGACCGGCCACGTTCGAGACGGGATCCTGTTCATCAGGAGGGGTGTGGCATACCGCAAAACAGAGGAAATGGACCTCCTACGGTCGAAATAGGGGTCCTGTTGATCGGGAGGGGTGTGGCGTACCGCAAAACAGAGGAAACGGACTTGTGTTTGAGCGCTACGGTCGAAACGGGGGTCCTATTCATCGGGAGGGGTGCGGCGTACTGCAAAACGGAACACCATGGGATACTATTCATCTCCACCGTCGACCTCCTCCAGCCTCCACGGGCTCCTGTTCATCCAGCCTCCACCGCGCGCTACTCCACCGGCTACTGTTCAACCACCCCTCCACGAGCACCCCTCCACCGTCTACTGTACATCCAGCCCTCCACACCACGGGGTCCTGTTCAACCACCCCTCCACCGTCTACTGTTCATCCAGCCCTCCACACCACGGGGTCCTGTTCATCCACCCCTCCACCGTCTACTGTTCATCCAGCCCTCCACCACACCACGGGGTCCTGTTCATCCAGAGGTAACGCCACCACTCTGTTGGGTAACGTTGCAGAAAATAAAAATTTTCCTACTCGTTTCACCAAGATCATCTAGGAGTTCATCTAGCAACGAGTGAATAGATGCATCTACATACCTTGTAGATCGCGAGCGGAAGCGTTCAAAGAACGGGGATGATGTAGTCGAACACGACGTGATTCGAATCACCGGAGATCCTAGCACCGAACGGACGGCACCTCCGCGTTCAACACACGTACGGAACAGCCACGTCTCCTCCTTCTTGATCCAGCAAGGGAGGGAGGAGAGTTTGAGGGAGATGGCACCAGCAGCAGCACGACGGCATGGTGTTGATGGAGCTGCAGTACTCCGGCAGAGCTTCGCTAAGCAATAAGGAGGTGGAGGAGGTGTTGGGGAGGGAGAAGGAGGCAACCAAAGGCCAAGGACTCAAGGTATGAAGTCCCTCCTCTCCCCCACTATATATAGGGGTGCCAAGGGGGGTTGGCCGGCCCTAGGAGATCCAATCTCCTAGGGGGTGCGGCGGCCAAGGGGGGTTTCCCTCCCCCCCAAGGCACCTAGGAGGTGCCTTACCCTCCTAGGACTCTTTCCCCCTTAAACCCTAGGCGCATGGGCCTATGTGGGGCTGGTGCCCTTGGCCCAAGCAGGCCAAGGCGCACCCCCTACAGCCCATGTGGCCCCCGGGGATGGGTGGCCCCACCCGGTGGGCCCCCGGGACCCCTCCGGTGGTCCCGGTACAATACCGATAACCCCGAAACTTGTCCCGATGCCCGAAACAGGACTTCCCATATATAAATCTTTACCTCCGGACCATTCCGGAACTCCTCGTGACGTCCGGGATCTCATCCGGGACTCCGAACAACATTCGGGTTACTGCATATACATATCCCTACAACCCTAGCGTAACTGAACCTTAAGTGTGTAGACCCTACGGGTTCGGGAGACATGTAGACATGACCGAGATCGCTCTCCGGTCAATAACCAACAGCGGGATCTGGATACCCATGTTGGCTGCCACACGCTCCACGATGATCTCATCGGATGAACCACGATGTCGAGGATTTAATCAACCCCGTATGCAATTCCCTTTGTCAATCGATATGTTACTTGCCCGAGATTCGATCGTCGGTATCCCAATACCTCGTTCAATCATGTTACCGGCAAGTCACTTTACTCGTACCGTAATGCATGATCCCGTGACCAAACACTTGGTCACTTTGAGCTCATTATGATGATGCATTACTGAGTGGGCCCAGTGATATCTCTCCGTCATACGGAGTGACAAATCCCAGTCTCGATCCATATAAAACAATAGATACTTTCGGAGATACCTGTAGTGCACCTTTATAGTCACCCAGTTACGTTGTGACGTTTGATACACCCAAAGCACTCCTACGGTATCCAGGAGTTATACGATCTCATGGTCGAAGGAAGAGATACTTTGACATTGCAAAAACTCTAGCAAACGAACTATACGATCTTGTGCTATGTTTAGGATTGGGTCTTGTCCATCACATCATTATCCTAATGATGTGATCCCGTTATCAATGACATCCAATGTCCATAGCCAGGAAACCATGACTATCTATTGATCAACGAGCTAGTCAACTAGAGGCTTACTAGGGACATGTTGGTGTCTGTTATTCACACATGTATTACGATTTCCGGATAACACAATTATAGCATGAATAAAGACAATTATCATGAACAAAGAAATATAATAATAATGCTTTTATTATTGCCTCTAGGGCATATTTCCAACAGTCTCCCACTTGCACTAGAGTCAATAATCTAGTTATATTGTGATGAATCGAACACCCATGGAATTCTGGTGTTGATCATGTTTTGCTCTTGGGAGAGGTTTAGTCAACGGATCTGCTACATTCAGGTCCGTATGTACTTTACAAATCTCTATGTCTCCATCTTGAACATTTTCACGGATGGAGTTGAAGCGACGCTTGATGTGCCTTGTCTTCTTGTGAAACCTGGGCTCCTTGGCAAGTGCAATAGCTCCAGTGTTGTCACAGAAGAGCTTGATCGGCCCCGACGCATTGGGTATGACTCCTAGGTCGGTGATGAACTCCTTCACCCATATTGCTTCATGTGCTGCCTCCGAGGCTGCCATGTACTCCGCTTCACATGTAGATCCCGCCACGACGCTCTGCTTGCAACTGCACCAGCTTACTGCCCCACCATTCAAAATATACACGTATCCGGTTTGTGACTTAGAGTCATCCAGATCTGTGTTGAAGCTAGCGTCGATGTAACCTTTTACGACGAGCTCTTCGTCACCTCCATAAACGAGAAACATTTCCTTAGTCCTTTTCAGGTACTTCAGGATATTCTTGACCGCTGTCCAGTGTTCCTTGCCGGGATTACTTTGGTACCTTCCTACCAAACTTACGGCAAGGTTTACATCAGGTCTGGTACACAGCATGGCATACATAATAGAACCTATGGCTGAGGCATAGGGGATGACACTCATCTCTTCTATCTCTGCTGCCGTGGTCGGACATTGAGCTGAGCTCAATTTCACACCTTGCAAAACAGGCAAGAACCCTTTCTTGGACTGATCCATTTTGAACTTCTTCAAAATCTTATCAAGATATGTGCTTTGTGAAAGACCTATGAGGCGTCTTGATCTATCCCTATAGATCTTGATGCCTAATATATAAGCAGCTTCTCCAAGGTCCTTCATTGAAAAACTCTTATTCAAGTAGGCCTTAATGCTGTCCAAAAGTTCTATATCATTTCCCATCAAAAGTATGTCATCTACGTATAGTATGAGAAATGCTACAGAGCTCCCACTCACTTTCTTGTAAACACAGGCTTCTCCATAAGTCTGTGTAAACCCAAACGCTTTGATCATCTCATCAAAACGAATGTTCCAACTCCGAGATGCTTGCACCAGCCCATAAATCGAGCGTTGGAGCTTGCACACCTTGTCAGCATTTTTAGGATCGACAAAACCTTCCGGCTGCATCATATACAATTCTTCCTTAAGGAAACCATTAAGGAATGCCGTTTTGACGTCCATTTGCCAAATTTCATAATCATAAAATGCGGCAATTGCTAACATGATTCGGACGGACTTCAGCTTCGCTACCGGTGAGAAAGTCTCATCGTAGTCAACCCCTTGAACTTGTCGATAACCCTTAGCGACAAGCCGAGCTTTATAGATGGCCACATTACCATCCGCGTCTGTCTTCTTCTTAAAGATCCATTTATTTTCTATGGCTCGCCGTTCTACGGGCAAGTCAGTCAAAGTCCATACTTCGTTTTCATACATGGATCCTATCTCGGATTTCATGGCTTCTAGCCATTTGTCGGAATCCGGACCCGCCATCGCTTCTTCATAGTTCGAAGGTTCACCGTTGTCTAACAACATGATTTCTAAGACAGGGTTGCCGTACCACTCTGGTGCGGAACGTGTCCTCGTGGACCTTCGAATTTCAGTAGGAGCTTGATCAGAAGTATCTTGATCATTATCATTAACTTCCTCTCTAGTCGGTGTAGGCACCTCAGGAACATTTTCTTGAGTTGTGCCATTTTCCGGTTCAAGAGGTAATACTTCATCAAGCTCTACTTTCCTCCCACTTACTTCTTTCGAGAGAAACTCTTTCTCCAGAAAGGACCCATTCTTGGCAACAAAGATCTTGCCTTCGGATCTGAGGTAGAAGATATACCCAACAGTTTCTTTAGGGTATCCTATGAAGACGCATTTTTCCGATTTGGGTTCGAGCTTTTCAGGTTGAAGTTTCCTGACATAAGCATCGCATCCCCAAACTTTTAGAAATGACAGCTTAGGTTTCTTCCCAAACCATAATTCATACGGTGTCGTCTCAACGGATTTCGACGGGGCCCTATTTAAAGTGAATGCGGCAGTATCTAAAGCATAGCCCCAAAAAGATAGTGGTAAATCGGCAAGAGACATCATAGATCGCACCATATCTAATAGAGTGCGATTACGACGTTCGGACACACCATTACGCTGAGGTGTTCCAGGCGGCGTGAGTTGTGAAACTATTCCACATTTTCTTAAGTGTGTACCAAACTCGTGACTCAAGTATTCTCCTCCACGATCTGATCGTAGAAACTTGATTTTCCTGTCACGTTGATTCTCAAATTCACTCTGAAATTCCTTGAACTTTTCAAAGGTCTCAGACTTGTGTTTCATTAAGTAGACATACCCATATCTACTCAAGTCATCAGTGAGGGTGAGAACATAACGATAGCCACCGCGAGCCTCAACACTCATTGGACCGCACACATCAGTATGTATGATTTCCAATAAGTTGGTTGCTCTCTCCATTGTTCCTGAGAATGGAGTCTTGGTCATTTTACCCATGAGGCATGGTTCGCACGTGTCAAATGATTCGTAATCAAGAGACTCTAAAAGTCCATCAGCATGGAGCTTCTTCATGCGTTTGACACCTATGTGACCGAGGCGGCAGTGCCACAAGTATGTGGGACTATCACTATCAATCTTACATCTTTTGGTACTTACACTATGAATATGTGTAGCATTACGCTCGAGATTCATAAAGAATAAACCATTCACCATCGGAGCATGACCATAAAACATATCTCTCATATAAATAGAACAACCATTATTCTTGGATTTAAATGAGTAGCCATCTCGAATTAAACGAGATCCTGATACAATGTTCATGCTCAAACTTGGCACAAAATAACAATTATTGAGGTTCAAAACTAATCCCGTAGGTAAATGTAGAGGTAGCGTGCCGACGGCGATCACATCGACCTTGGAACCATTCCCGACGCGCATCGTCACCTCGTCCTTCGCCAGTCTTCGTTTATTCCGCAGATCCTGTTGTGTGTTACAAATATGAGCAACGGCACCGGTATCAAATACCCAGGAGTTACTACGATTACTGGTAAGGTAGACATCAATTACATGTATATCAAATATACCTTTGGTTTTGCCGGCCTTCTTGTCCGCTAAGTATTTGGGGCAGTTCCGCTTCCAGTGACCACTTTCCTTGCAATAAAAACACTCAGTCTCGGGCTTGGGTCCATTCTTTGGCTTCTTCCCGGCAGCTTGCTTGCTGGGCGCGGCAACTACCTTGCCGTCCTTCTTGAAGTTCTTTTTACCCTTGCCCTTCTTGAACTTAGTGGTTTTATTGACCATCAACACTTGATGTTCCTTTCTGACTTCTACTTCTGCTGATTTCAGCATAGCAAATACTTCAGGAAAGGTCTTTTCCATCCCCTGCATATTGAAGTTCATCACAAAGCTCTTGTAGCTCGGTGGAAGCGACTGGAGGATTCTGTCAATGACCGCATCATCCGGGAGATTAACTCCCAGCTGAGTCAAGCGGTTATGTAACCCAGACATAGTGAGTATGTGCTCACTGACAGAACTATTTTCCTCCATCTTACAGCTGAAGAATTTGTCAGAGACTTCATATCTCTCGATCCGGGCATGAGCTTGGAAAACCATTTTCAGCTCTTCGAACATCTCATATGCTCCATGTCTCTCAAAACGCTTTTGGAGCCCCGGCTCTAAGCTGTAAAGCATGCCGCACTGAATGAGGGAGTAGTCATCAGAACGTGCCTGCCAAGCGTTCATAACGTCTTGTTCTGCAGGGAGAACAGGTGCATCACCTAGCGGTGCTTGTAGGACATAATCTTTCTTGGCAGCTATGAGGATGATCCTCAGGTTCCGGACCCAGTCCGTATAGTTGCTGCCATCGTCTTTCAGCTTGGTTTTCTCTAGGAACGCGTTGAAGTTGAGGACTACGTTGGCCATTTGATCTACAAGACATATTGTAAAATTTTAGACTAAGTTCATGATAATTAAGTTCATCTAATCAAATTATAATGAACTCCCACTCAGATTTGACATCCCTTTGGTCATCTAAGTGTTACACGATCCGAGTCGACTAGGCCGTGTCCGATCATCACGTGAGACGGACTAGTCATCGTCGGTGAACATTCTCATGTAGATCGTATCTTCCATACGACTCGTGTTCGACCTTTCGGTCTCCGTGTTCCGAGGCCATGTCTGTACATGCTAGGCTCGTCAAGTTAACCCTAAGTGTTTTCGCTGTGTAAAACTGTCTTACACCCGTTGTATGTGAACGTAAGAATATATCACACCCGATCATCACGTGGTGCTTCGAAACGACGAACTGTAGCAACAGTGCACAGTTAGGGGAGAACACTTCTTGAAATTTTGTAAGGGATCATCTTATTTACTACCGTCGTTCTAAGTAAACAAGATGCATAAAACATAATAAACATCACATGCAATTATATAAGTAGTGACATGATATGGCCAATATCATATAGCTCCTTTGATCTTCATCTTCGGGGCTCCATGATCATCTTGTCACCGGCATGACACCATGATCTCCATCATCATGATCTCCATCATCGTGTCTTCATGAAGTTGTCACGCCAACGACTACTTCTATTTCTATGACTAACGCGTTTAGTAATAAAGTAAAGTAGTTTACATGGCGTTCTTTAATGACACGCAGGTCATACAAAAAATAAAGACAACTCCTATGGCTCCTGCCGGTTGTCATACTCATAGACATGCAAGTCGTGATTCCTATTAGAATAGCATGAACATCTCATACATGACATATAGATCATTCATCATTCATCACAACTTTGGCCATATCATATCACAAAGCACTTGCTGCAAAAACAAGTTAGACGTCCTCTAATTGTTGTTTGCAAGTTTTACGTGGCTGAAGTAGGGTTCTAGCAAGAACGTTTTCTTACCTACGTGAAACCACAACGTGATTTGTCAACTTCTATTTACCCTTCATAAGGACCCTTTTCATCGAATCCGCTTCAACTAAAGTAGGAGAGACAGACACCCGCCAGCCACCTTATGCAACTTGTGCATGTTAGTCGGTGGAACCGGTCTCACGTAAGCGTACGTGTAAGGTTGGTCCGGGCCGCTTCATCCCACAATACCGCTGAAGCAAGATAAGACTAGTAGCGGCAAGAAAGTTGACAAATCTACGCCCACAACCAATTGTGTTCTACTCGTGCAAGAAGAACTACGCATAGACCTAGCTCATGATGCCACTGTTGGGTAACGTTGCAGAAAATAAAAAATTTCCTACTCGTTTCACCAAGATCATCTAGGAGTTCATCTAGCAACGAGTGAATAGATGCATCTACATACCTTGTAGATCGCGAGCGGAAGCGTTCAAAGAACGGGGATGATGTAGTCGAACACGACGTGATTCGAATCACCGGAGATCCTAGCACCGAACGGACGGCACCTCCGCGTTCAACACACGTACGGAACAGCCACGTCTCCTCCTTCTTGATCCAGCAAGGGAGGGAGGAGAGTTTGAGGGAGATGGCACCAGCAGCAGCACGACGGCGTGGTGTTGATGGAGCTGCAGTACTCCGGCAGAGCTTCGCTAAGCAATAAGGAGGTGGAGGAGGTGTTGGGGAGGGAGAAGGAGGCAACCAAAGGCCAAGGACTCAAGGTATGAAGTCCCTCCTCTCCCCCACTATATATAGGGGTGCCAAGGGGGGTTGGCCGGCCCTAGGAGATCCAATCTCCTAGGGGGTGCGGCGGCCAAGGGGGGTTTCCCTCCCCCCCAAGGCACCTAGGAGGTGCCTTACCCTCCTAGGACTCTTTCCCCCTTAAACCCTAGGCGCATGGGCCTATGTGGGGCTGGTGCCCTTGGCCCAAGCAGGCCAAGGCGCACCCCCTACAGCCCATGTGGCCCCCGGGGATGGGTGGCCCCACCCGGTGGGCCCCTGGGACCCCTACGGTGGTCCCGGTACAATACCGATAACCCCGAAACTTGTCCCGATGCCCGAAACAGGACTTCCCATATATAAATCTTTACCTCCGGACCATTCCGGAACTCCTCGTGACGTCCGGGATCTCATCCGGGACTCCAAACAACATTCGGGTTACTGCATATACATATCCCTACAACCCTAGCGTAACTGAACCTTAAGTGTGTAGACCCTACGGGTTCGGGAGACATGTAGACATGACCGAGATCGCTCTCCGGTCAATAACCAACAGAGGGATCTGGATACCCATGTTGGCTCCCACACGCTCCACGATGATCTCATCGGATGAACCACGATGTCGAGGATTTAATCAACCCCGTATGCAATTCCCTTTGTCAATCGATATGTTACTTGCCCGAGATTCGATCGTCGGTATCCCAATACCTCGTTCAATCATGTTACCGGCAAGTCACTTTACTCGTACCGTAATGCATGATCCCATGACCAAACACTTGGTCACTTTGAGCTCATTATGATGATGCATTACTGAGTGGGCCCAGTGATATCTCTCCGTCATACGGAGTGACAAATCCCAGTCTCGATCCATATAAAACAATAGATACTTTCAGAGATACCTGTAGTGCACCTTTATAGTCACCCAGTTACGTTGTGACGTTTGATACACCCAAAGCACTCCTACGGTATCCAGGAGTTATACGATCTCATGGTCGAAGGAAGAGATACTTTGACATTGCAAAAACTCTAGCAAACGAACTATACGATCTTGTGCTATGTTTAGGATTGGGTCTTGTCCATCACATCATTATCCTAATGATGTGATCCCGTTATCAATGACATCCAATGTCCATAGCCAGGAAACCATGACTATCTATTGATCAATGAGCTAGTCAACTAGAGGCTTACTAGGGACATGTTGGTGTCTGTTATTCACACATGTATTACGATTTCCGGATAACACAATTATAGCATGAATAAAGACAATTATCATGAACAAAGAAATATAATAATAATGCTTTTATTATTGCCTCTAGGGCATATTTCCAACAGTCTCCCACTTGCACTAGAGTCAATAATCTAGTTACATTGTGATGAATCGAACACCCATGGAATTCTGGTGTTGATCATGTTTTGCTCTTGGGAGAGGTTTAGTCAA